>NC_142064.1:166151327-166309105 GCF_059756535.1 Pantherophis guttatus
TTTTTTTTTTTCACTACTTGGAATTCAGTTCTTCTCCTGAATAATTTCATATACTACATTTCCTGACCTTGGAAATGAAATTGAGTGAGACTATTACAAGTGTTTATTTATTTGGTGACAACATTTTCCTAGAGGAATTGAGTGCCAACTACAGGTAGTCCTCAATTTACAACCAGAATTAAGCCTAAAATTTCTCTTGCTAAGTGAGACAATTGTTAAAGGAGTTTTGCCCCATTTTATGCATTTTCTTGCCACTATTGTTGAGTGAATCACTGCAGTTGTTACATTAGTACCATGGGTTGTTAAGTGAATATGGCTTTCCCATTGACTCTGCTTGTCAGAAGGTCACAAAAGGGAATCACATGATCCCAGGACATTGTAACCATCAATTGCCAAGTGTCTGAATTTTGATCGTGTGACCATGGGAATGCCGCAATGGTTGTAAGTGTGAAAAATAGTCATAAATCACTTTTTTTCGGTGCCGTTGTAACTTTACAAGTCACTGAATGAACTGTTGTATGTCAAGGACTACCTGCATAGACCTATGAAGATTTATGATGCTTATTGTTTTCATTGAAAATGTAGTCTTCAGTAATAGCTTGATCCAAACTGTTATTTTCTGTAAATGTCTGGCTGTCTGGCTAAAGAATTTGGGGGACAGATACCAAATTCATACAGAGAGTAACAGGCTGCAATTCTGTTAGAAATGTCTAAGGGCTACATCCCCTTGGTATGAAGAACTCTTGCTTCTTTCATACATTCAAACCCTGCCTTTCTTCCATAGCAGAACTCAAAGCAGGCAATTCTCTGATCATCTTCCATCTTGGTCCTGACCAAATCAAGCCCTGTTTAGTTTCAGCAAAGAGACATGGAGGAAATCTCAGATGGCAACTAGCATCAATCCTCCTCTCTCATTTAATTCTCCCCTCATGCTTAACTGGAATAGAAATTCTCCAAAGACAAAGAAGTTCTTCAGAGTAAAAAAAAACAGTAGATTTCCATTAAAATAATACTGTGTTTTGTTTCTTATTATCGTTCGGATATACTACTGTGGATATGCTGTCAGTGTCTAGCAACTCTGGGCTGCTTATATTGTAAAATAAAACAATTAGCATGCTAAAAACATTAAAATCTCAAAAGTCATGAAAATCAGATCTCATTTTGATACAACTGTATTGGCAAACATTTCTACCCTCCATATATCCCCAAGATGAATGCTTCCTTGTGTTTGTTTAAGGTACACTAAATATCCCACTTTTAATGGCAACTAAATTCACAGTTACAAATTAAGAGCTCAGCTGTAGTTAGTTTCTGGTGCTGAACATTATCATTAGAGTTAAAATGAACATAATAAGCAGTGTGTCTTTTTTTTTTTTAATTGGAATCAATAAAAAGCCATACATGTATAACCACTCTTCTATCTTCCAAGAACTGAACATGTTGAGGCAGGCTAAATTTCATGCCAAGATAATGAGTAATATGGCATTCATTTAAAAATAATGTTCCACCAAGGCATGAATAGTTCCTGAAATACGATAGTTGTTTTATGTAAAATATTTTTTTTTTAAAAAAAAATATTAACAGAGGTTGCTTCATTTGTAGTATCTTAGGGTCAACTGTAATGTGAAGGGCAACTGTTGTGGTTGGGAAGTCCAGCTGTTATCCACTATTTTTGGTGAGCATGGCTAGCCAGAAAATGCAAGGCTGTTAATTTGCAATTATAGAAACTTTATAGCATAGCAGTTGTTGTAGATTTCACTTGCATTTCAGTAGCAATTGTTGCTATTGAAGAGTTAGAAGGGTTTGTTGTCAAACCTAATGGAGGCAACAGCTGGACCTCTTCAGAAGATGGATCAAGAATGGGGTCATCTCAGAACTATTGATAACATCCATATGTGTTGTGGCCTGTTGGCCGCTCCAGCAGCCGAATCAGATGAGGAGATGGGAGTCAGAGTCAGCATCAAGGTAACCTGAGAACTCTGAGAGGAAGAGAGAATGGAACTGTCAGAGAGAGAGAGAGAGACAGAGGCAGAACTTGGGCCATCCATCAGCTCTCAGATGGAGAATCAATAGCCCCCAGGTATGGAGGTGGCTGATGAGGAAGAGGAGGAACAGCTGGGTCCAGTGCCTGATGCACGGATGTGCAAAAGACAGAGGAGAGGAGAGCAGTGGAAATCTGTGGGCCGATCCTTGGGATGGAAGAGCCAGCGTTGCTAGCGAAGCCCCACTCTAGCTCTGGGGATAAACGGCAGGGGGCGGAGCTGAATAGATGTGGCAGACAACTATTCACTTCCCTATTGGACAGACTTGTTAGCCTGCGTTGAGAAACTTTTTGCCGGGGCTGCTGGTGATCCTAATAAAGGAATCATTTATTTAAATACAGAAGGTTTGTCATGTTTGGGGAGCTGGGTCAGAACAATACAGCATTGCTATCCAGAACTCTTAAATCTGGTTCTAAGCTAGAAGCAGGAAAGACATCTTCAGAGAATATGAAAGGTTTTACATTGTAGTTCTTCAATTGTTTGAGGCATGTTTTCAGTTAAAAATCTTCATTACTCATAAATATATTTTCCTTATCATACTTTTCTTTTTAAACTCAGTATAGATGCAAAATATTAGTTTTAAGGAAACCATGGTCTAACTACCAAACTTGTTTCATATCCAGAGATGCTAAAGCCTTTTGGGATTGTAAACTCCAAAAATCTGGGCCTTAATATAATGCTTCTGTTGATATTAGTGATATTACTATTTTATGTACTTGATTAGTGGACCAGCTGTCCATTTCAAAAACTGAACTCCAATCAAATCCTATACTGTGTTATTCAGTTCTGATTTCACCATATATATGAACTTCACATATACAGTAGATTAATAATAGATCTGAAAAATCAGTAAAGTTCTTTGGAAAAAATATTGTGATTTGTTTGATTGTTGAAAAGCCTAGTTACATTTATCTTCAGTAATCTCATGCACAGAATTAGTATTATATTTATCCAGGACAAAATGAACATAGTCAACCAAAGTGATTCTGTTTTTACATTGAATGGGGTACAGTTATTGGTATATACCAAACCAGCCATTATTTATCTGCCAAATAGTTAATAGCATTCTCAAGACAAAGATCACTTGCTACTCTTTTTATTACTTTGCTGGTTTTGGAGAACTGATTATCTGTAACAATAATAAATTAGAGGATGGAGAATTTGGACTAGCCTTTCCCACTACAGGTATGCTGCATTTGCCTTCCAAAATTCACTTTTGGCCCAGTGAAAAGAAGTTTTAGTGCCACCTTTCTAGAGGCCAACAGAATGGCAAATGTCTCTGCCAGTAATTCAATGTACAAGGTGCAGAAGTATGTCACTTCTGTGACAGTACATAAATGGTCATCCTGTATAAAAGAATGCCTTGATTTGACAAGTCTGTTGCTTGAAATGGTTCTTGCAGTTCCTTGTAGTTCCCTAAAGATACTTTTAGAGTTTATGACACATTGGTTTGATTCACATACACATTATGCTAAGCAATTAAACATGGTTGACAAATATGATTCATACAAAGCCAGCCCAAATCAAATCAAACTTACTTTAATTTAGTTCAATCTGTAAATTTCCATTTTAAAAGTTTCAGAGTGAAAGAGTTCTAGGTTTCAGAAGTCTTTCTTTACAAAACTGCTTTTCTACTGGGAAATTCTTCTCGGTTTTGGGAATGTATTATGAGATCATCACACTCTACTGACCATATTACATTCTTCTCTTCTATAATATGCAGTCCTTGGGTATCCAAAGACTCTCGAAAAGCAGTATGTAGTGAAGCTTTATTATATCAGCCATTTAAATGATAAGTCCCTAAGGTAGGTTTCCAATCAATACAATAATATTCTTTCTGTGATTATAAACTAAGAGGAAAAAACATTAGATATTTATTCAATGCCTACAGATGCTAGAAGAGTTTTTAAACTAAGGAACTTGCAAACAGTTTTAAGGATTATGTTATGTTCTCTCTACCAGTCACTTGGATCTTCACATAGCCTTTTTTCAATGGCTGCAGTAAATGATTTATGTCTAGGAGACTTCCCAGGTCACCTACAGTTCAGGATAGATAATATGGATACTCTGGTCTCAGAGAGCTGTAGGAAAAGTTTAGCATCTTGCTTACTTCTGTAGAATTTTGTATGCACCTTACCAATGTGAAAGAGATTTAATACATCCTATAACAGGCCTGTCAAACTGGCAGCCGGGATGCATCATGCGCAGGCCACGCCCTCCCCAGCTCTGCAAAGGCAAAAAATGTCACGATATGTCACGATACGTCACCTGACACAATCGAGTTTGACACCTGTGCTATAAAGGAATCAAGACTTTTGCTTTAGTTTTCATCCATTTTAGTGCTGAATAAATAAAATGTAAAAATCATCTAGATTGAATTTTGGAACTGTTGGCTACAGAGGTCTTTCTGGAATCAGTTTTTCTTTACATGCATACTATAATGCAAGTGTGTGTAAATAAATCCCTATTTTCATGAAAAGAAATTCAGAGAGGAAACACCTGCTTGAACTTATTGAACAATGAATGAAGAATGAGAGATGATTCAGAATGAAAGAACTGTGAGCAGGGGATGGGTTGCGTTCCTCTGATTCTATAGTCTCCCTAACAACTGTTTTATATTTTTTTTTAAAGGAAGCAGCCCATAAGTTACACATTTTTTCATATACAGAGATGGCCTATGTGTAATTGACATGACTGCTCCTAAACATCTTCCTTCCTCTAGCAGAGTTTGATTAACACTTTGACTTACCAGGAAGTTGAGAAATATGAAGAGGGAAAATCTCTTAAAGAGGCATCACAATATTGAGAGAACATAGGCACTAAGCCAGTGGTGAAATCCAAATTTTTTTACTACCGGTTCTGTGGGCGTGGCTTGGTGTGGCTTGGTGGGTGTGGCAGGGGAAGGATACTGCAAAATCTCCATTCCCACCCCACTCCAGGGGAAAGATACTGTAAAATACCCATTTCTACCCCACTTCTGGGGAAGGATATTGCAAAATCTCCATTCCCACCCCACTCTGGGGCCAGCCAAAGGTGGTATTTGCTGGTTCTCTGAACTGCTCAAAATTTCCGCTACCGGTTCTCCAGAACCTGTCAGAACTTGATGGATTTCACCCCTGCACTAAGCCCTATTTCGTGGTGTAGCAGATGAAGACAAACAGGCAAAGGGAAAGAGGACAGTGGAAGGTCACATGGCTGCTTCTCCTCCCCAATCTCCTCCACCCAGCTGTTGTCCCAAAAAGTTTCCCCTTATCTTCTCAGTCAACCAAAGTCTCTCTGTCCACCCTGGATGACGGTTAGATTCAGATGGAACCTCCTCCTCTCTTCCCTTCCATTCAAAACAGAATGAGTGGGTGCAATGTATTTTGGTAGCTTTTGATGGTGATGTTCATGGTATCTCTCTGACTTTCTGCAGGCTGAGTCTTGGGGGCACTGTTCCATAATAATGCTGGCTCTTTCTGTCTGAACCCATTCAGAAGGTGATGCTGGGTTGATTATTGCTCTGCCTGCTTTTATATGGGGAAATTGTATTCTGCTTTATCCCTTATGTCGTTAAACAAATGCAAACGATAGCTGGGGGAGATTTATTTATTTATTTATTAGTTCGATTTATATGCCGCCCTTCTCTGGAGACTCAGGGAGGTTTACAATGCATTAAGCAATAGCCTTCATACTTTTGTATATACCTGCTTAGTAGGGCTTTTTGCCCCCCCCCCAGCGGTATTCTATTTTATACAAAGTCAGTTTATTGCCCCCACAATCTGCGTCCTCATTTTACCTACCTCGGAAGGATGGAAGGCTGAGTCAAACTTGAGCCTGGTGAGAATTGAACTCGCAGTAATTGCAGGCAGCTGGCAGCTAAGTGCTACTTTAACAGCAGTTTAGTCCGCTGCGCCACCAAGGCTCCATGATAATTCAAAGCCTTAAAGTGCTCTATACCATCGAACTCCAAAGAATCAATTAGTATCATGATTAGGAATGTAGCCTAATCATAATAATGATTTGCCTGAAGAAGCTGACATCAAATCCGGATAAGAAAAAAAAACCCTAGATTTGGGAGTTGAGGTCAAGCCCACTCTGAATAGGGTTTCCTTCTTCAGAAAGAGCAGGTTCTCAATTTGGGAGTGAATCTTGACAACCAATTATTCTTGCACTGGTAGATACTGGTTCAGTAGTGGCATTCACTTACCTTCGCTACCGGTTCGGAAACATGAGTGTGCGTGCGCCACCTTTGCGCATGCACAGAGCCTTCTGCGCGTGCTTAGAGCATCTGTGATGACAACCGGGTGGGTGGGCGGAACCTCCCACTACCTCTGCTAGCAGTTCGCCCGAACTGGGTAGAACCAGTAGAATTCCACCACTGTACTGGTTGTGGTGAAGAATGTATTTGCACATTATTTCCTGAGCCACATCGTTTTATCTTGAACTGATCTTGAACAGTTCCTGGAGGTTGCAAATGATGCAAAATGTGGTGCCTAAGCTGCTAACTGATGCAAGGAACAAGGATCACATGATATGAACATTGAATTATCTGAACTGGCTGCCCATTGCCTACCACTGAAGGTATTGGTGTTGAACTTTATGGCTTAGGAGCTGACTATCTTGTGGCATCCCCTCTTCCATTCAGAATCTGTCTAATTGCTCAGATGAGCAGGAGAAGCCCTCTTGATGATGTCCCTAGTGCCACATTTGGTGGACAAGCGAGGCTCTTCTCTGGTATGACTTTTGAGCTGTAGAAATGTGCACTCCCGGAAGATGTGTTTGCTCCTCATTCTTTCAGTGTAAGAAAATGGCAAAAAAAACCCAAAAAAACCCCCCACCCATTTCTTTTATCAAGCTTTACATTATTGATTTTAATCATAATTAATTTTGATTGTAATATTAATGGTACTGCTGCATTTTGTAGTTTGCTTCATTGTTATAAGGTACCCAGAGGGCTTACATAAGTAGAAAAGTGGAATGTACAGTACATGTTATTATCTTATATGGCTTTTGTTAAGCTGCTAAAATAATTGAAGCAGCATAATATCAGGTTACAAATAAATAAGATGATGACATAATGTGAAATTAGGCTGAGGTCCAGCATCAACACCCAATAAATCTGGGAAGCTTCTGGGTTAAACCACAATTACCCTTGTTTCTTACATTCCACATAACACTTTCTGAGATATTATGAGTAGTATGAAATACTGGTTCAGCAATTCAGATTTAGCTTCTGGAACAAACTGCAGAAAGGAGATCAGAAGAGCTTATTCTACCTAGAAGTTACCTTAATTAGGCGAATAGAATAGAATAGAATAGAATAGAATAGAATAGAATAGAATAGAATAGAATAGAATAGAATAGAATAGAATAGTTGGAAGGGACCTTGGAGGTCTTTTAGTCCAACCCCCTGTTTAGGCAGGAAACCCTACACCACTTCAGACAAATGGTTATCCAACATCTTCTTAAAAACTTCCAGTGTTGGAGCATTCATAACTTGTTCCACTGATTAATTGTTCTAACTGTCAGGAAATTTCTCCTTAGTTCTAAGTTGCTTCTCTCCTTGATTAGTTTCTACCCATTGCTTCTTGTCCTGCCCTCAGGTGCTTTGGAGAATAGCTTGTGAAGCACATACTGTGGCATAATTTTATTTATTTTTTACAGTTTTACGATACTCTCAATTTGAAACAAAAATGTTTCTGGCCAGCATGGAGAGTTGACATCCAATGCACATATCAGCCCCATTTTAGCAATTACATGAAGAGTTATTACAGTTAGATATAGATATGAAAAAAGAATCCGATTAGTCATGATCTATATTCATCTGGCAGAGCTCTAGGCAGGCCCTTTCTCACAACCGATTGAAGCTCGGCCAAAGCACACAGCGGTTGGCTATGCAGAACCACTCCACAAAGGCTCATAGGTACTGTGGACATGTGAGAGGGGGTAGACAGAGGTTCAAAACAGGCTGCTTGCCAGGAGGTATGAATGCCCCAAGAGTGGGCTGGTGCCCAAAAGTTAGGCTTATTTTTGAGGATGGGGATTTTAAGGGGCCCAATTTGTGCTTCAAAACTTGCTGAGGTTCCAAGCATCTATTTCACTTCTTAAAATTTCCTCTCCCCTATTCCCCTCCCCCCCCACACCAAATAAGGCTAATTTGAACCTGGTCCATATTGTTAAAGCTTGGCATATCTTTTAAGCCAATGGATTTTTTGTTCATTTCCTGAATCATCAAAATACACAATAAAATTTCTCACAGTTCTCAACGAAGGAGCAAATCTCTGGTCCACATACCCCCTGCCTGGGTAAAACATGGCCTTGTGATTCCCAGATTTTGCTGAATGCCATCTCTCATATTCTTTCAGACAGAATTCCCTCATCCTCCCTGGGACATTTAAAAAGGTCATTCCTTTGTTTACTCATTGCTACTCATCCCTTGCTATTCATCCCCTTTATGAAGAGGAATAGTTACAGCATTCTTACAATTGTCCAGCCTGGATACACACAGATGTAATATTTTGCATTTATAGCAATAGCACGTAGATTTATATGCTGCTTCACAGTGCTTTTACAGCCCTCTCTAAGCGGTTTACAGAGTCAGCATATTGCCCCCAACAATCTGGGTCCTCATTTTACTGACCTTGGAAGGATGGAAGGATGGAGTCATCCTTGAGCCAATGAGATTCGAATTGCCGAACTTTCTCCGAAAGTTATGTTCTCCGAACAACATATCTATTTTTATTTCATTTCATTAATTCATGCTCGTTGTCACTTACCCCTCTTACATTGTAAATCAGTTTTCCTTATGCCATGACTGTCATCAGATAAGTCTACCTGCTGCTTATGTATGCCTTTGATCTAACACTTGATATAGAGGTAGTCCTCAGCTTACAATCATTCAATTAGTGATCATTTGAAGTTGCAATAGCACTGAAAAAAGGGACTTATGACCATTTCCCACACTTATGATTGTTGCAGCATTCTTATGGGGCATGTGATCAAAATCCAGACACTTGGCAACTGACTCATATTTATGATGATTGCAGTGACCAGGTCATATGATCACCTGTTGCGACCTTCTGACAAGCAAAGACAATAGGGAAGTCACATTCACTTAACATCCATGATATTGACTTAACATGTGCAGTGATTCACTTAACAATTCTGGCAAGAAAGGTCATAAAATGGGGCAAAAGTCCCTTAACAACTGTCTTGATTAGCAATAGAAATTTTGATTTCTCTAACACTTTTGAATAATATAGAGTAGGAGTGGACTTGGTTACCAGCCTTATTCATACCGATGCCAAGTAGAATATTTGCTGCAAGCAACAGGAACAGTGTCTTTTTAGCCAGTATGCCACAAATGCAATCAAATCCTAGTTTTTACCCCAACCATATTTGTTACTCTATGCAAGCTAGGATCTCTGGAAATACTTTCCAAATTTTCACACTGTTATCAGCAATCCAGCGAGAATGCAAAATATTGACATTCTCTCAGTCTGTTCAATTGTACATTATTTCAACTTTATGCAGTACCTCCAGTATGTAAATGTGTATGAAACCTTATGACAAGTTTCTAATCCTCCAGAGTTACAGAGATCAGCTGTCTCCTAGGAGCGTAAAATCAAGGTCTATGATGTATTTTCAATATATACATACAACCTATGCACTGCAGAACCCAAGAGTCAAAAAAGCATAGAGTACTACGACTGCTGTAATGTAAGAAATAATCGGTAAAAGCACTGTAGGAGCCTTGAGTAGCAACACCTGTCGGGCTGGTTCTAGATAAAATAACTACTGTTTTAAATGTCAATTTGTTACATACCAGAGCTTTTGGCTACCAAAGGCTATGTTTGATCTGTCTATACCTGTACATACACAAATATTTGCCTTTCGAGCTGAGAATTTAGCATATGCTTAATTCACTCAGGATTTTTTGTTTTATTGCCAATGCCCTTCCTCTCCTCTTCCCTGAAACCCACTTGCAACTCTAAAGAGTTGAGCCAATAGAAGACAGGCAGTAGTTTGCAACAAGTAGCTTCTCGTTCTGTGCAAAGAGGAGAATATTCCTGAGGAAATGTTTTGTTCCTACTCACCTGTATATGATGTCTTTTTCATGCTGTCCTTAACCCAGCTGTTACATAGGAAGGGAAGAAAGTTTCTCCAAGCTGCCCTCCCTTGTAAATAATCCTCAAGGGTGCTATGAAACGGGCTTGACAATCCTTTTGCTGTAGCAGGCAGGGCTCCACAGAGGAAGTGCTCTCCTCTTACAGGTTACATACAGACCTAATCACAATTGCAGCTGGGCAGGGAATGCACAGCACTCCCATTCATTAGAACACACCTTTTCTAATCCGTGGGTTGTTCCAACTAGGCTAAAGCTGAGAGAGGCAGTTCAGGGAAGAGTTCAGCTGCAGGAGAAATTTCACCTTTTCCCCTCTGCAAATAAACCGGCCCTGGCACACACATGCTCCTCTCCCTGCCAGATATGCCCCTTTTGTGCGCTTCTTCCCCCACCTGAGTTGCCTTGCCCCAACTTTGAGTCTTCCTCCTAGCTCTCCGTTCCCAGCTGTGCTGGCTGCTCAGGTTGAAGGCAGAACACATTCCAGCAGGCTCATTCCAGTTCAAAGTACATTGTGGCTTGTCTGCCCACTTACTGTAAACATGACTTCTTTTCCTCCTTGGAAAGGCCCAGAGAAGGCAATTCATTGGTCAAGGCTGCTGATTGTGTAAATGTATCAACCCTAATTGTTTGTAAGGTTTGTATAAGTGCTGCCATTCATGACTTGGAAACAGTGGTGAAATCCAATTTTTTTTACTATCGGTTCTGTGGGCATGGCTTGGTGGGCGTGATGTAGCTTGGTGGGTGTGGCATGGTGGGTGTGGCAGGGGAAGGATACTGAAAAATGCCCATTCTGTCCCCACTCCTGGGGGAAGCATATTGCAAAATCTCCATTCCCACCCCACTCTGGGGCCAGCCAGAAATGGTATTTGCCGGTTCTCCAAACTACTCAAAATTTCCACTACCGGTTCTCTGAACTGCTCAACATTTCTGCTACCGGTTCTCCAGAACCTGTCAGAACCTGCTGGATTTCACCCTTGCTTGGGAAGGAAATGGGGCACTGACAAGCTTGCCTTGCCGTTGCCACAAAATCCCCAGGTAAAAAGAGGCCAGGTAATGGTGCCTGAGTGTTTTTCAACATTAGATCACTTAGTAGACATGAACATTTCATCTGAAAACAAAAAGATTTTGGGAGGGGAATAAAAAACAAGGAAGGGAGAAATGTTCAAATATGCGACTAGGCAATTGATATTTAGTGAAATGAAATGAAATCCAATATGCTTTTTGCTTGCTCTCACTTCTTGGAGCATTGCCACTTGAGAAAGATATATATGTATTTAGGACTAAAGAATGATTAATCTTTGCAGTATGTTTCACCAACTGACTTTGCTTTCTACCCTTTCTTGCCCTGTCTTGTCAGAGGTTGTTGTGGTTATTGTTTTCAATGTTGTTAGCTGCAAATAACACACTCTGAAAGTGTATATGTGCAAGAACATTGTCTTTGAGTTAAGGTTCACTCATTTAGACTTCATGTCCACGTTGAAGACATTTTTTTGCAACAGTGATTTGCTGTTTCTTTTTTCTGTTATGTCTTTTCTGACTTTCCAGAATATAGCATACAGATTCTTCCTGGTGATCTCCCATCCAAGTACTGAGTAGGTCTGACCTAGTTAATTTTTCATAATGCAAACTTAAATTCTGGCATAGCTTACTACATAAATCATAACTTAAAGTCATAATAGTATCCGTAGATTTTTGATAGTAAGCAGACTATATAATTATGAAAAGTCCCTCTTTCTATTGGGGGGAATGAAGATGGAGGCTTCTTTTTATTTTTGTCAGAGAAAAGGATACACATATTATCTGCCTTCCATAGTGAAAATCCATTGAAATTGGTAAGGTAGCATTTAGGAGCAGCTATCTTATATCCCTATGCCAAAAATGAAGGAAGGCAGACTCTAGAACAGGGGTGTCAAACACAAGATGCCCTTATGGTGCAGAAGCATTCTAGAGGAGCTTCATAAACCTTGACAAAGGTTCCCACTTATGATATGCCCATGAACATCTTTTGTCATCATGTATAAGCAGGCTTCTACAACATCTCTCTAGTGCAGGGTTGTCAAACTGGCAGGCCGGGGGCTGGATGTGTCACGCGCAGACCAGGGGTGAAATGCCCTTACCTTCACTACTGGATCGCAAATATGAATGCATGCGCTGGCTACACTCGCACACGCCTCCTCCACACATGCACAGAGCCTTCTGCACATGCGCAGAGGGTCAAAAAAGGGACATGATGACGTCCAGGCGGGTGGGCAGAGACTCCCACACTGGCACTACCGGATCGTGCAATATGGATAGATCTGGCTGAATTTCACCCCTGGCGCAGGCCACATCCACCCCAGCTCCACGAAGGGGAAAAACGTCGCAAAACATGTGACGGCAACATGACACCGTGAGTTTGACACCTATGCTCTAGAGCAGGGGTCGCCAATCTTTCGGACCTCAGGGACCACTAAATTCGTAATTTTAAATCCCACGGACCACTAATATGATTTTTTTAAAAAGATAAATGTAGTTAGTGCAATATAAAAAACGCAAATAATTTTTCTGCGGACCACTAAAATTTTCTCACAGACCATCAGTGGTCCGGGGACCACCAGTTCGTGACCGCTGCTCTAGAGGGTATCTTTTTCCTTCTCTTTATCAATTTACCATATAACCTGTGTAATTTTAAGGTGCTAACATTCAGAGTTGAATAAATTCAGGTGTTGATATCTCTGGATGACTAATCCATGCTAAAATAACATTCCAAATATTTGTCTAAGGAGATTCTCAGTCATCCTGGTCATGGTTGTCCCATGGTTGTCCCATGGTTTATTCAAAAGGCAACCTGACTTTCTTTGTTTTTCCTTGAAGATGTTTCACTTCTTATCCAAGAAGCATCTTCAGTTCTCTTGTTAGCACAGAGTGTATGCTAATGCCTAGATGACTGCAAGGAATATAAATCCTTCCATTCTCTACCATTCAGTCAGAACCGAAGAAGTTTCTTCGATGAGAAGCGAAATGTCTTCAAGGAAAAAAACAAAGAAAGTCCAGTTGGCTTTTGAAAAAAACACCTTTGGGATTCCAAATATTTGTACCCCTCACCAAGCCTGCCCAGACATAACCTAAACAAAATCCCACAAATGCAATATTTCTGAGGATGGATTATTTTCTAAGTGCAATGGACAGTAGGCTTGTTCTGTTGCTACCGTGACCTGGCGTATTACTTCCACTCTGGGAGCCAAAAGAAAAGAAAAAATCCAAAAATGTCAGAAAGGATTTAAAAAATAAAAAATAGGGAGGCTACAGAATGAAATTATTTATTTTTTCCTGCTGTGTCAGAATGATTTGGAGACCAGCACTTCTTTTGAATGGGCAAGTTAATGTTTCATAAAATACACATCCCAGAAGCCCTCAATAGGCAGGTGTTTATATAACTTTTTTCCTTACTCTTGCAAGTTTAGTGAGGGAATGTATAGTTCATTAAAGAAAGGGGGATTTGGAGCAATAGCAGGACCCAGGTGGAGTGTAGTCATGCCAAACAGCTCAGGTCAGCCCAGAAAAATGCATAAATTATGCCAGCTGGGTCAGAGCTTTTTCTGAGAGTACCCTCCATTTTCCTAACGTTGGAATTTCTGTCCACAACTTTCTAAAGAAAAGCAGATCTCTCTGTGAGCTTGGGTTTGTTTTTTGTTTTTTTTTCTGGTCAGGTCAGCCCGCTTTTGAAAAGTGCTTTCCATTGTCTCATGAGAGGCAAAAATCTAACCAGTAAAATGCTTGTTTTGCTTTGCTTAGTTTCATTTTTAGTGGAACTAAAGTTTTGCTTCTGGTTAATTGTTACTCTTTAAGAAGCTATTCAAAAGGTTCATAAGTAAGGTCATTTAACATTATTGTGGTCCTTTGTCAAAGCACATCTGTAACAGTTTAGCACATCTGCAGTACAGAAGATTTATATGTATATGTGTATGAATATGTATATGTATGCACTACCTAAAGCTTTCAGAGGCCAGGTGTAACCTGAATTAGGAGAATTAGAAAGAGCCAATTTGGTGTAGCAGTGAAGGTGCTGTTTAGAAACTCAGAGATTGTGAGTTCTAGTCAAGGGCGGGTTCTAAATCCCGTCGCTACCGGTTTGCTCATGCGCCTGGGCAGGTGGGCAGAACCTCCCACCGCCACAGCTACCGGGTTACCCAATCAGGTGCGAACCGGTAGCAACCCACCACTGGTTATAGTCCTGTTTAGACATGAAAGCCAGCTGGGTGACTTTGGGCCAGTCATTCTCTCTCAGCCCAGTTCAACTCACAGCATGGTTGTTGTGGGGAAAATAGGAAGATCAAGGAGTACTATGTATGCTCTCTATCTTGAGTTACTTATAAATTAATACTATACTATACTATACTATATTATACTATACTATATAGTATAGTATAGTATAGTATAGTATAGTATAGTATAGTATAGTATAGTATAGTATAGTATAGTATAGTATAGTATAGTATAGTATAGTATAGTATGCTAGGCTAGGCTAGGCTAGGCTAGGCTAGGCTAGGCTAGGCTAGGCTAGGCTAGGCTAGGCTAGGCTATAATATACTATAATAATAATAATAATAATATACTAAATAAATTAGCCCAAATTTGTCTGCATGGCAAGCTGTGATGCAGCATGATCTATGTAAAAAAGTGAACTCTTCATATGCCTCTGGAAAAGTCCTAATTAACATGGCTAAGAAGGAAGAGGGTCCACTGCTCTCTTTGGGTGTCTGAAGTTGCTGCCCAGCTTTCAGTCCCTTTAAGTGCTCGAAATCAGAAAACAGCTTGAGAGAGGTATGTCTTCCTGGTTCAGAATCTTCTGAATCGCACACAACTTTTCACTATGCAGCTTTTCTCTCTTATGGAGGGCTATCTCTCTGGGCTTCTCTCCAATATGCCTTTCCTATTAAATATACAAAAGATGAAAGGGTATCAGGCAGTAGTAGGTGTCCATTTCAGCTGCTAATGGCATGTGCAGAGATGTCCAGGTGGGTGGGCAGAGTCTCCCGCCTCTGCCGCCGCTACCAGTTTACCCAATCCGGTGGTAGCAACTCACCACTGGTATCAGGCAGTAACAGTTAATCTCAGACTTCCATTATGTCGATCTGAAGTGGAAGTGGACTTGTGTTCATTTCAATGTGTTCCACATAAGAGCTTGGGTTAGACTTATGCTTGTGGGTATTCAAAAGCATCACAAGTCCTATATTTCCCTTGTCCTAGAACTATACCTGTGCTAGAAAATTCACACAATAGCTACTCTATTAGTATTTATCCTTTGCTTTAATCCCTAAAATATAAGTCTTTTCTGCTTTGGATTTTTTTTTTTTTTTTACCAATTATTACTTCTGAAATGGAGAGGGATCTCTGTTATTTTATTTAATTTATTTTTTATTCAATCAGTCAATCAATCAATCGACTGATATAGCACCCCATCTCACATTTGTAACCCTGGGCAGCTTACAATTAAAACATAAACATTACTCAAATCCCATCAAAATAACACAAGCACACAAATTAAAACAAAATGTTAAAACAATTAAAAACTATACTGTACGGTCTCTGGATGAACACAGTTGTTCAAGAACAATACAGTACAGCCATTTTATCATCTGGAGATGGAACTGAAGAATCAAACAGAAAAGACAATTTTAGTCTTTCATTGATCAAATAAAGAGTAGAAATTCTCGTACTCTCACAGTAGGGTTGCCGGAATTGTTTTATCCCCCTAGGGCAAAAAGTAATATCTATATTAACTCACACAAGCAGCATATTACATGTTTTTACCCCATCATAGAGCTAGGGGAATGACAGAATCAGAGTTGCTGCTGGCAACTTATTTCATATGCATATACACATTGTGTGAGATGCTATTTTTCTTGTTGACAGATATTATGAAAAAGATCATAATAAAGATGGACTTCTACTAGCTTCTACCTTATTCTATGTAATATTACTTCATGGAACATTTTAGGGCAAGAAATACGAGGGCTTCTTTCTGACAATGACTGTCTTATCCATTGGAGTTAAACAAAAAGGAAACACTATATGTGTGTTTCTGTGTGTCAGACTGAGATTTGCACCATTTGCACCATTTCCCCGACTCCTGTGGTTTTATTAATACTGATTACATGTCTTTGAGATTCAAAATGAAACAAAATCCTGAAACTCTTAATAGGTTACTTATTATGTAGTTTATCAACTGGAACTTCTGTTGAGCTTTTGGTTTCTTCCATGTTAGCTCTTCCGTGATGTACAAGAGCTTTATTAACACTCCTGTGTTAGATGTAACATGTTCCACAGAGGATCTCCAGAGTAGAAATGTGTTCCATTCAAGATGGAAAAGTATAGCAGTAAAGTTTCAAGGGGAAGTGACCAGATGTCTTCCTCCTATGACAGAGTTGGGGAACCAAAGGGTAGATGAACTGCGTGGATAAGAAAAGGTAGGGAAACAATAGGTCAGAGTTACAAGGCTACTAGCTGCCAAGCAACTTCATAGTATGTGGGAAACAGCTTTGTTGCTGGATGTGAAGATGGAAACCAGAGCGATGGGTCTGTAAATCAAGCATATCCACCTCCCTACTCTTGTGTTTGTTTTACCTCTGGCCCTGCCAGCTTCATTTAGCACACAATCCCTCTTCTTCTATACCTCCATGGTTGGAAAGTTTTCCATCTGGTTTGTCTTCTTGTCGGGCTATCCAGTCTAGCTTTGGCAAAACAGAGGGATAAGGGGGAAACTGCCAAAACAAACAGTAGATGTGCAATGCCACCCAGTGGCTGGCAGGAAAGGAACCAGAAAGGAAGGGGAGGGGGGGAAACACCCTGAAAATTAGCTGTAAAAGGATTTAAATAGCAGAAACAAAGTAAACAAATGGAGATGGCATTAGATTTCAGCTGCGGCTCCAACTCATAACAATTAAGGGGCTTTCCCAGCCACTGCCAGTTTGCGATCCCACCAGCAATCTTGGCTCCCATGAACGGCAGCACCCAAGTGCTGACTTGTCAAATGTATTTTGGTAAAGCCAGCAGGCCTTCGGTTCATAAAAAAGGGGCTTAGCAATATTTCTTAAAGAATCCGTAAGATGTCTGTACTGTGAAATTTAATTTAATTTTACAGCTGGTGGGGGGTGGGAAGGAAGAATCTTGCACCAAATTGTTGCAGCAGATGCCAATCACACTAAATCTGTGTCTGGGCCAAAGAAATTACCAAAGTAATTTCAATAACTAATAATGTGCCAATGTATAAGTTTCAAGCTATTTTGTCCTGAGCGTCAAGAGGCAGATTGTTATCCTAGATACCATGTTTCCCCGAAAATAAGACCCTGTCTTATATTTTTTTGAACCCTGAAATAAGTGCTTGGCCATATTGCCATGCCCTCAAAAAGCCCGATTGGGCTTATTATCAGGGGATGTCTTATTTTGGAGGAAACAGGGTAAAAGCAGCCTAAGGTTAATGAGATTTATATTTTAAACAATGCTTTCAGTTCATTATTTTGCTGGCTGGATATTTCGTAGGTTCAAGCAAAACGGAGAAATGACAGATCAGTACATGCACTGCAATGAATGGATTCATATATTGTTTTTAAACCAAGGGTTCTCAAACTCTGAGTCAGAATATGAGCGATGTAAGTAGTCAAAACGTTTTATACATCTGATCGGGCATGTGAAGATTAAGTGGGAGCATTGTCAAAAATCACTCTGGAGTCTGGCTCCATTCCATTTTTTGCCTGCATATAAGCCTAAAGTAGGTAATTGAGTTACATGGCAACACCTGTGAACTATGCATCAAGATTAAGTTATTAAAAATGTGTATGTATATATATATATATATATATATATATATATATTTTGTACAACCCAAACCTTAATTAAATCATTCATTTAAATCCCAGGGGGAGGACACACACGATTACTTTTCTCCTGCTGGGCTGCAGGGAGAAGGGGGCAAATGTGCACAACATAATTATCTAAATGTTATTATTTGCATTCTTGTGTAAAATATACTGATACATGTACATACTGTGGCATTTGCATGGTGACATCGTTCCATGTGTGTTGTCAAGTTGGTGCCATTGTGGTTTTCTGCAGATGACTAAAGAATATGTTACCACAATTTTTGAAAACCCTTGAGTTAAATTGTCATGTGTTTCTTTGCTTTTGGTTAGCATGATTTTGGAACCCACTCAATTGTTGTTGATTAAGTAACCATGTTTAATCAAATCATGTGTGTGAACCCAATCATCAAAGGAGGGGGGGCAGTTAGAAGGCACGCAGGGCTGATGAACTCCAAATCATCACTGTCAGTGCTGTCAATTTTGTAGGCAAACCCAAATTCAGTAGGATTATGGTTGAATGCTCTGGCAAGAAGAGGAGGAAGTATAAAACGGTTTTTTTCCCCCCGCCAAGTTTCCACAAATTAAGTTATCCAAACTTGTTGAGTCATAACATTTTAACAATCTTTCTTTCATTTCTTTCCCTTTCTGAAGGAAAAAGAAATATGAGTCCATTATATTTATCCTGTTTTCTACCCTATAAAAGGAATTAGAGTTAGCCAGTTGTCCTTCAGGATGATTATCTTTGCTGGTAAGTGGAAAGAGAACATTGCAGTCAGTTTATATACAGTTTTAAAGTTCCATTTTTCAGCCAGTTTTCCTTCTCAATGCTGTGGCACATATTCTTTTTTAGCCCTGGTTTCAGAGCTTAATATCATCAAAAGGATGCTTTTGTAAAATGTGGAAGACCAGACCTCACAAGTCTGTCTATCCATCCCATTTCCATAGCACACAAATTGGAAAACCATCAGTGGCATATGCTGTACAAAGTAATACAGATACAATAGGCCTATCATATCTGAGTTGCAAATTTGGAGTTGACCACTAGATAGCATCCAAGATATACAGGAAATTCTGACATTTGATTGCAATTCAGAAATAATAATAATAATAATAATAATAATAATAATAATAATAATGTACTAAAAAAGGTCAATGAGGCTCTGCAAACTATTCGAACCACTACATTAGCCGAAACTAACCAACTGATGTATGCAGCAGCTGTCATAACCACCAAAGAACTGGGGTTGAAAATACAAAAGAACCAAAGAGGCAAGAAGGGGAAGCCTAAGTGGAAAATTTGGTTAGAATTGAAGATAAAAAAAGTACGTGGAGATTTGAGCAACTTGAAGAACCTAAGGCAAGGTCAGCTAAAGAACAAGCAGGTCAAAAGCAGCCTGGAAGCAAGATACAATCTAAGGAATAAGGAGATTGCAATAGTAATTGAAGAGCTGAAGCAGAGGGTTGTTGCCATCGCTGAAAAGATTAAAAGGTATGAAAACCAAGTAACTCAGTTCAAGGAAAACTCACAGTTCAGAGCAAATCAGCACCAGTTTTATAAGAATTTAGAAAATGGAAATGGAGTAACAACAAATGAAAAGCCTGATAAAGAGAAAGCTCTGGAATTCTGGAAGAATTTGTGGGAAAACAACAAGAAGCACAACAGAAATGCAAAATGGATCAAACAGGTTGAGGACTCTATTAAAATGCATAAAATGGAAGACGTGAAAATAACAAAAGCAATGGTGCAAAGACAGTCAAGAAAAGTGAAGAACTGGAGTGCACCTGGACCGGATGAGCTGCATGGCTTCTGGTTAAAGGCACTTACAAGTCTGCACAAAAGATTGGCAACCCAGATGAACCAGATCCTAAAAACACCTGAAAATGATGGATGGATGACAACTGGAAGGACATTTTTGATCCAAAAAGATAAAGAAAAAGGAAAGGACCCTGGAAACTATAGGCCAATCACCTGCTTGCCAACAACATACAAGCTTCTTACTGGTATCATTGCAAACCAAATCTATGGATACCTGGAAAGAAATAACTTGCTTCCTGTAGAACAGAAAGGATGCTGCAAAAACTCAAGAGGAACAAAAGATCAATTGCTGATCGACAAGCTAATCCTAAAGAACTCAAAGAAAAGACGAACCAACTGTTCATGGCTTGGATAGACTATAAGAAAGCATTTGATTCAGTTCCCCATAGCTGGATCAAGAAATGCCTGGAAATATTAGGCATCAGCAGCAACATACAAAAATTCATGGAATCTTCAATGAACCTCTGGAAAACAAAACTTATGGCTAATGAAGAAGAACTGGGTGAAGTTGAAATTAAACGAGGCATTTTCCAGGGCGATTCCCTTTCACCCCTACTTTTTATACTCTCAATGCTACCACTGACAATCATTTTGAAGAAGATGAACTGTGGATACGAACTTGCAAAGAAAGGACTGAAAATCTCGCACTTGATGTACATGGATGATTTGAAGCTGTTTGGTAAAACAAAAGCTGAACTGAATTTATTAATTGAAAACACAAAAGAATTCAGCCAAGACATTGGTATGCAGTTTGGAATTGACAAATGTGCAACAATAGCAACCAAAGCAGGCAAGATCATAGAAGAGGATGGAATAGAACTAGAGAATGAAGAAATGATAAAGGCAGTAAAATCAGAAGAAGGCTACAAGTACTTGGGGATTTTAGAAGCCTCTGACTTAATGCATAATAAAGTCAAGGAATTAACTTCAGCCAAGTACATTCGACAAATTCGTAAGATATTAATGTCCAAATTGAGTGGAGGAAACATCATAAAAGCCATAAATACCTGGGCTATACCTGTGATTAGATACTCTGCAGGAATAATTGACTGGACCCAGATGGAGTTAGACAATTTGGACAGAAAAACAAGGAAGCTTATGACAATGAATCATGCCTTGCACCCTAAAAGTGATGTTGACCGATTATATTCACCAAGAGCAGAGGGTGGTCGAGGACTGTGGAAGCAGACTGTGGAAGAAGAAAAATGCAGCTTGAATGGTTACATCCAGAAAAGTGAAGAACCAATGATTAAGGAAGTAAATAAAGGAGGCCTTTTAAAGACAACTAAAACAAAAGCAGAATATAAGAAAGAAGTAATTGAGCAGCGAGCTGAAAATTGGAAACACAAAGCTCTGCATGGCCAATACTTGAAAAGTATTGAAGGCAAAGCTGACCAGAAACTAACTTGGAACTGGTTAAGATCAGGAGTACTGAAAAAAGAAACAGAAAGCTTTATTTTGGCAGCTCAAGAACAAGCCCTAGCCACAAACTGTATGAAGGCAAAAATTCAACATGTTACCACCAACAGCAAATGCCACCTCTGCAATGAGAAAGATGAGACAGTCGACCACCTGATCAGTGGGTGCAGCAAAATTTCACAAACTGACTACCTACAACGCCATGACCGTGTTGCTAAAATCATTCACTGGAAATTGTGCCAGAAGTTTGGATTTGAGTACAGCAAAAACCACTGGGAACATCAGGTTGAGAAAGTTTTAGAGAATGAGAAACTCAAGATCTTGTGGGACTTTAGGATTCAGACTGACAGGCACTTGGTCCACAACACACCTGACATAACAATAGTTGAAAAGAAAAAAGTATGGTTCATTGACATTGCAATACCTGGTGATGCACGAATTGAAGATAAGCAGCAAGAAAAAATCACAAAGTACCGGGACTTACAAATTGAAGTTGAGCGACTGTGGAAAAAGAAATCGTGTGTTGTCCCGATTGTAATTGGAGCCCTCGGAGCAATACCCAAAGGGTTACCCCGCTATTTAGAAATTCTAAATTTGCCGGACTTGAACATTTTGACTCTACAAAAAACCACCTTACTCGGAACAGCTTACATCCTCCGACGATACCTTAACAGTTCCTAGGTCCTTGGTTAGGACTCGAGCTGCTGAGCTATTAACCAGCCTCAAAGGCTGTGAATCTCACTAAAGATTAACCAATAAATAATAATAATAATAATAATAATAATTTTATTTCTATACCGCCCTTCTCCCAAAGGACTCAGGGTGGTGTACAGCCTATTTAAAAACACAGACAAACAGCAATTTAAAATTTAAAATAATTAAATAAATTGGCTCAGTTTTAAAACCCCAAAAAATTTAAATACCCCAATTTAAAACTATTATGTTGATAGTCCGGCCTGGCGGAACAACAGGGTCTTCAGTGCGCAGCGAAACACCCGGAGGTCAGAGATCTTACGTATTTCTGGGGGCAGTTCATTCCACAGGGCTGGGGCTCCCACAGAGAAGGCCCTCCCCCTGGGTGTCACCAGCCGACATAACTTGACTGATGGCACCCTGAGGAGACCCTCTCTGTGGGAGCAAACTGGTGTATAAAGAAGAAAATATCTGTAGCTCAGAGAGTGCCAACAACTCTGTAGTAGGAACAATATTTTTTAATACTGTGTGGATTTAAGTGTCAGTAGCACAAAGAAAATTATTAACATTAGAATATTACAAAACAAAAGCCATCCAATTCAGTTAGTGGTCTTGCCTGTTTCTGCCCATTATTAGGGAAAGCAACTCAATCTATGTTTCTCCTTATTTCCTAGAGAAGTGTGGAACTATCTGGGTTTGGCTGCCAGGAAGAAGGCAACTCCAGATGTCATAAGCAAGTGAGCCAAATCCAAGATTGCTGGACTCAACTTCAGAGGAGAAGCAGCACCAATTTCCAGTAGGTAGTCCTCTACTTACAACAGTTCATTTGGTGACCGTTCAAAATTACAATGGCACTGAAAAAAAGTGACTTGTGACCATTTTTCACACTTCTGATCATTGCAGCATCCTCATGGTCACTTGAACAAAATTCTGATGCTTGGCAACGGTCATATTTATGCTGTGTCCCAAGGTCATGTGATCCCCTTTTGCGACCTTCTGACCAGCAAAGTCAACGTGGAATCCAGATTCACTTAATAACCATGTTACTAATTTAACAAATGCAATGATTCACTTAACAAGGAAAGTCGTAAAATGGGGCAAACTCATTTAACAGATGTTTCACTTAGCAACATAAATTTTGGGCTTAATTGTGGCCATAACTTGAGGACTACCTGTATTCTTCATTCTTTTTTTAAAAAAAATAATTTTTATTAATTTTTCCAAGTTTAAAATCAACATAAGAGAAAAACATTTTTTTTCATTTTTTTTATTTAAAAGTTTTTTATTTTATAAACAAACAAACAAACAATACATAATCAATCATTCAATATATCTTCTGAATACATCTTTTGTATCTTCTTTTTACTCCTCCAATATTTATCATATCCTAATATTATCATTTCCTTTATTATGACATTTCCCCCACATTTCTTACTTCTCTATTAATACATTTATCTATCTTTTAGTTTTATTAAAAATTAAACAACAATTTTAACCCCAACAACCTTCAACCCCCCCTCCCCTCCCCCACCCCGACTTCCCAGAGCAAAAACAGGGTGTAACATTAAACAAGCATAAGCTAAAATACACTAACTTTCTACAAGATTCAAAACTCCCTCACACTCTTTAACTCCTCTTTTAAAATTTATTCATCAGCCTCCCCTTTTAGGATTCTAAATTAAACATTTTAAAACTTTCTTTAAATCATATCTTTTTAATATATATATATATATTATTTTAAGTTAAACCTTTTAAAATCTCTTAATACCTTTAATAAGACATTCTTCAAGATACAAGTTTCAAAACTTTTTTTTCTTTTTTTTTTTAAAGGCTATCCATATAATCTTAAAAATACCAGTTATCCATTGAGTTAAATTATTTCTAACTCTTAAATTCATTCTTCAAAATATCAATTTCAAAACTTTCAGAAAGTTATCAATTAAGTTTAAAATTAAGCATTTTAATACCTCGATAATTTTTTAAAAAAAGCTATCCATTTTTAATTAAACATTTTTACAAAAACTTAAAAAATACTAATTTCAGTAAACTTTTCAAATTTATTATTAAAATCCTCCCCAAAAGAAACTAATCTTCAATTCTTCCTTTCTTTCTATATTTTTTCCAGTCCTTCTTCTTCAATAGTACTTTCTTCTTCAACATTGCTCCTCCCCCTGCTTTTATTTTCGAAAATTTTTGAATATAGATTTGAGGCTGATGCATCTTTGAAAATCGTTCTCTTCTAAAAGTTATCTCCTTCAATTTGAAAACTCCATTTCGACTCTTCCTGCTTATATAATCAGTCACTTCCTTCCTTGAAAATTAATTCTGTCTATAAAGCCACAAAGTGTCATGATAAAGTTTATCAGTCTGCAGGAAAGAGTCTATTTGCTGCTTTTCAGTTAACTGCATAGAAGCTTCTGCCAAAATCTCTGTTTCCAGTGTGCTAACTTCCATCGTGATCCTGACAGCCTCTTTTCCCTGCTCCAAAGTCAAAATAGCTTGATTTTCTTCCTCTTTTCCAGCCAGCAAATCATTGTTGTTCTCCAGATTATAATTTTGAATAGTCCTTTCAATTGATTCTAATATAACAGAAGTATAAAAATTTAAGAGTTCTTGTGAAACCTTTACAGTCACAACTTAATTTGTGAATTTGCTGGCTCATATAGTAATGATCCTCCATCCTTGATGTCAGCCATATTTCAATTTCCACTTTAACTTTATTCAGCTATCAGGTCAATAAGTCCAATAATTTTCCACACAATTTAGAAGTATAAAGTAGTTAGAGTCAGTACCATAGTCTTTTTCATCCCACTAGCACTTTAAATCTTTTTCTTGCTGCGTAATCCAGTAGCTTTTACAATGTTGCAGCTTTAACGATCACTTTCACTAGTAAGTTTCGTTTTAACGCCCTTAAGCACCATCTTTTTTCTTTTTCTTTTAAATGGAGTTAAAGTTTAGTACTTGCATTTTCTGTTCTCCTGATTTTGCTCTGCCAGCATCCAGGTTCAAATTTTCTCACAATCCTTAAAATTGCTCTGCTGGTGTGGTCGCGACCCCTTGTTCTGCATAAAGCAGAATCGTCCCAGATCCGGAGCACTGAAGGGTTTTCAGAGAGCTCTCACCCTGCAAACCCCAGGCTTAAAAGAAAAAAGCCTGGGGGTCTAGGGGAGCTCTACCCAGACCCTTCTGCTCTTCTCTCCCCCTTTTTCCCTGGGGGAGAGTTTCGAGCCTCTAGAACAGCTGATTTTCGTTGTTCTAGCGGCAAACGGAATCACGGGGCTGGAGCTCCTATTCGGGGAACGAGGAGCCACCGGAAGTTCTTAAGACAAAAACATTGATTACACACAAAAACAAAAACCATACATTCCCCTCCCTCCCTCCCCCATTCATAACACTAAACATACAAACACATCTATCCTGGCAGATAATGTTCCTGCCCTCATTAATAAATAATTATGCCCACAACACAGAATAAAGTAAATAATCTCCAAATGAGATGAAGTGAGGGCCTAAGTCAATATGAGGAGAGATATATTTATCTAGATTGAAAGATAATTGTATGAAAACCACATTTGGAGATTGCTGTATTCTTCATTCTTAAGGCATTCGGTGGGGAAACATAGCAACATTTGTTTTTAAACCATATCCAGAAAACATGACCTTTCTTTTTCTGCCTATTCATTAGAATCTCATTGCAATTCTATAGCTATGGCTGTGGTTTGACATCCAATTGTAATTCTATGTCTCCATATTATGGTAATTTTTATTATGGTTTCACCCTAATTTAATAGTTTATCTCATATAGTATTGTCCATATATCATTCATATATATACTCTGTGTGTGTGTGTATTTGCTGACACTTTATTTAAACTAAATTTGTAAATCAGTGACTGCATGACCTTTGTAACTGCCATACTCCTCCTCCTCCTCCTCCTCCTCCTCCTCCTCCTCCTCCTCCTCCTCCTCCTCCTCCTCCTCCTTCCATATCCATCATCGGACGTTGGCAATCGTGTTGGCAATCCTATTTTTTATCAACAGCAGCACCAAAAAGTGCTGTTGAGTTTTATTCAAACCAGTCCCTTGAAGCTATTATGTTCTTCTTCTGCCTGGACCTTGTTTGCCTTCAATGTTTCCTTGGAGGATTAATGCCATAGGCTAAGTAAATAAATGCCATATGCTAAGTAAATAAATAAAAGTTTGACATCTCCAGCTCAAATAAGACCCCCTTACTTTGTAACTATCCACAGGTGACTCCCAGGTCAGTCTTTTCATGTTCTGTTGCAGGTGCTCCATGGCATGGAGATGCTAGAGTTCTGCCTCAGTGGACAACATCTAACAGAAAAATAGCCTAGGCATTTCAAGAGGAGCTTGCAGAACAGTCTTCTGCTCATGGCTACACACAGAGCAGCAGGGAATTTCTACTACATCCTTTTGATCATTGGAGTGAATGTACTTTGCGGAAAAAACAGACGGGAAAAAAAAATCTATCAATTTAGACAGACGTAACATGCATTTCCCCCCAAATAAATTAAGTAAGCAAATAAGTAAGTTTATATTCAACTTTGATTCTTTCAGAGTTTTGCTGTTGAAAATGGGATAGAATGTGCTATTTATAATCAGGTTGATACATAATGTCCAAAGAATCCACTGGAACTGGGTGGCTAATAAATTTAAATAATAATAATTGCGTCTAGCACATCAATTCATACAAAAATAAACTAATGTGATGCTCAGACTTACCATAAAATTTGGCCTAAAGAATTGAGCGGCAGAGGCTCAATTTTTGAAACCAAAAAACAGGACTCCTTCTGTATTTATATCTTTTTTTAATGAAATTCCTCTCCCTAAGAGAGGCTTACATTTAGAAATGCAGGTTGGTATCTGCTTAGGTTGATCAGCTTAGGTATTATATTTTAACACAATAACAGCCCTAAGGATTATTTGTTTTATTTATTTGCTTACCTGTTGATTCTTCTATTTTAACTCAGCCTTCTTTTTATTCATATACACAGAGAGACATATAAAGATGTGTATATGCATCTGTGTCTGTTTTCATAGGAATACCTGCATTTTTTTTTTTAACACTGTACGTCTTTCTTCCAGGTTTTTTTGCAAGGTCATCAGAGACAGTTTGCCTTCTGAAGTTGTGGGTGCTTCATCACTGGATGATTTTATTTTATTTTATTTATTATTTTATTAGTTTGATTTATATGCCGCCCTTCTCAGGGCGGCTTACAATGCTTTTAAGCAATAGCCTTCATACTTTTGTATATACCTGCTTAGTAGGGCTTTTTGGCCCTCCCTAAGCGGTGTTCTATTTTATACAAAGTCATCTTATTGCCCCCGCAAACCGGGTCCTTATTTTACCTACCTCGGAAGGATGGAAGACTGAGTCAACCTTGAGCTGGTGAGAATTGAACTTGCAGTAATTGCAGGCAGCTTGCAGCTAAATACTACTTTAACAGTAGTTTAGTCTACTGCACCACCAGGCTCCTAGAGACTGGACAGCCACTTGTCTCAAATTGTAAAGGGTGTCCTGCTTGAGCAAAGGGTAGGACTAGAAGACATCTAAGATCCTTTCCAGCTCTATTCTGACTGATTGATTGATAGATTTGTATCCCATCATTTTACCTTTATACGCCCCCCGCCCCCAGTAGTAACTTTCTGTGTTGGCTGATCTGAAACAGAATGACTAGCCCAAAATCCATCAATGAATTTCCTTGACTGTGGGTATTGATTCGATCTCCTTAGACAAACATTTGACTAGCTCTCTTAGTTCTGTTTCAGGTTTCTCCAAGCAGGGAATTTCTTGTGAATGCCCAAGAGCGGGAAGACCTAAGTAAGATATCCCAGATGCCTCTGTAATGAGGCCTTTTGAAGAAATTGCTATTCCTTTGAATGAGATATGTTCAGATACTTCACCAGCTCTCAGCTATGATGCAGTTAGGTTGAATTCTCAGGATAGCGTAGATGAAAAGAATAATCTGAGGGCAGTGCATACATTCTGCAGACAGAGAGAATGCAGGCGGTGCCAGGCTTGCCGTGTTGATGGGTACACTGGGGAGATACAGAACTAGCAATTCACCTGCAGGAACAGGGGAATTGGGTGGAATTTAATGAAAGCACTCAGCTCAGCATAAATCACCTCCCACCCTTGGCATGATTTAAGAGATGTTTAGACAGCTCTGACTTGTCTTTAATCACAGCGGGAGATGTAGGTGTATAAAGATTTAATAGGAAGGGGGAATGTATGCCTGCCTTCTCTGGGCCTCCACCCCTTGCATTCCTCAAGCCTTTTTGGCATTGCATTACAGGGGCAAATGCTGAATAAATGGACACACAAAATAGGCAATATTGAGCTTGCAGATTACAGTAATAACAGTTTGGAATGGAGACACTATTGGTTAGAATCTTCCACATTAGCAGAAAGACCTGCTTGTGAGTTTCCCCGAGGCATGTGGCTGGTTTTAGGAAGACACAAGACTTTAGTCTGATCCAAAAAAGATCTTTTTATGATTATGTTCGTACAATAGGGGAGAAATACCTCCAAACAGCCTTCACTTGACACCTCATGAGTGCACAAAAATTAAAACATAATAAATCTGTGATTTAAAACATGTTCTGGATGTGCTCCACAAGATAAGAAAATAAGGCCCTGGTGGCTCAGCAGACTAAAAGCATTGTGATTAACACCAGCTGTCTGCAATTACTGTAAATTCGAATTTCACGAGGTTCAAGGTTGACTCAGCCTTCCATCCTTTCTAAGGTAGGTAAAATGAGGATCCAGTTTGTGGGGGCAATAAGCTGACTTTGTATAAATATACAAAAGTATGAAGGCTATTCCTTAACGCATTGTAAGCCGCCCTGAGTCTCCGGAAAAGGGCAGCATATAAATCAAATTTAAAACAAAACAAAACAAAACAAAACAAAACAAAACAAAAACAATTATTTAGTATGCAATTTTCATAGAATTACTGATCATACATGTAGGGCAAGGATTTTGGCATGCTCTTTTTATTTATTTATTAAATTGATGATGATGATGATGATGATGATGATGATGATGATGATGATAATGATAATGATGATGATAATGATAATGATGTTATCCATTGTGTCCAATTCTTGATAATTCTATGGGCCAGGTTTCTCCACATCTTCTGATCTTGCACTGCTTCTTTCAGTTCTTCTTGAGCTTTGGCTGGTGTCAGCTTTGATGGTGCCCAGCCATCATTTTCTTTGGCAGCCACGTTTCCTTTTACCACTAACTCTTCCCAACATAATAGTTTTTTCCAGTGAATTAAATTTATATGGTGCCCATCTCACAATTACAGTGACTCTGGGTTACTTACAATATGATAAGAAGATTAAAAAAAGAGAATACAAAATGATTAAAAGTTAAGAGGATTAAATAAGAAACTAAAAATCAAGAGGATGTGCGATTTTTAGAGGAGAAATTATATGATTCATTCCTTAATTTAACCATGGGCTTTGAGGAGAGTTAGCAGATACCTGAAAAGCATTTGTTATTGTGAACACCTGTACTGTAGTTCACAATTTTCATTCGCATTCAATCCAAAATCTTCTACTCAGAAGATTTAAAGATATTGAATTTGTTCTAGGTGCCTTGTTGTACAAATTATAATCTGATCCACTGGGAGATTGTGAGATTATTATAATCTTTATTAATGAAGTACAGTTTCAGTAAAACTTCTGAAATCAGTTTCTTGAGATGATCTACCTCAAAGGATAGATAGGTCATTTGGCACTTCTTCCATCCTTCAAAATTGTTCAAAATGGATACATTAAAATCTTGGTGTATCAAAACTTGATACAATGAGCTTCATATGCAACGAACCATTTCCTTGCACCAATGTTCCTTATCCATCTCATTGTTCATTATTTGCCTAATGGTAGTTCCTAAATGACTTAAAATAATGCAAAAAACATATTTTACAGCATTTGTGCAGTGATGCCATCTCCAAATGAGATAAATTGTCACAATGCCAATTTAACAGGAAATCAAGAAAAACTGACACTTCTTCCCTAATTGGGTCATATCAATTTCAAGTTCAATCTTGCCTATTCATGTTTCTGGTGGAGCACGTATTCTCTTCTTGCAGAAGACTAAGGAAAAATAAGACTGGAATAATACTGCTTCTTCTTCATTAGCTGCTAGCATTTTAGTCGTCTTCATGCAGTACAGTGTTTTGATATTTTTGTCTCCTTTTATTGTAATACAAAGAAGTCCTTTTATTCATAGAGCCAGGAATAGGATCAATAGCATATGCAAAGCCCATGCAAACTTTTACAACAATAATCTTTTTTGTTAAAGAAGGTGAAATTTATTGGTGCATTGAGGTAATTTCGTGCCTTAATGGAGATGGTGGTGGTGCAGTAGCAATGGGAGTGGGTCTGTATAGACGCAAATATTTCTCAGCCATTGAATAAATTCTATCTAACAATAATGCTAGTCAAGGCAAAATCTTAAAGTAGAAATCCTTGAGCCAGAAGGGTCTCCAACTGCAACAGGAGGTTATTACTGTTTGACTTGATATCTAGCTTTGACATAATAATATAATCATGTCATTTTCATGATGACACATGTTATTATTTGAATGTCATCACATCATTGCAAGTGATGCTCCCACTCCTCCAATCTAAGCCACATTGTAACTATATTCAACCGATGCTTGAAAAGTGGTTTACAAACTCCAGAATTGGTGTTCGAACCACATGAAAAGCTAAAATCCAATATACCATTTTCTGGCATGGCAGTATTCTTGAGTCAAGTCTTTAATCCTATGGTAGATGTCTATGAAGCAAAACATTAATTAAAGTTATGAATGAAAGAAATAGAAAACAAATCTTGATCTGTGTAAGTATTTGGGAAAGCGCATTTCTAGATGGAGAGGTAATATGAAATGTGTAAGCATTGTCTATGTATTGGAGCATATTATGCCTACGTTTAACCTGTAGATTTTGAAATAAATCCAAAGAGTGTATATAGTGAGTGCTTAATGGAAGAAACAAAGTCTATGCTAGCAGTGAAATCTCAGAAATCACTTCATAATGTGACTCTTCTTTTATTGATCTGCATCACAATGACAGTTTTGTATCCATTCCTTCCCTAAAGATTACTGTTTTCTTTGCAGTTCCTGAGCAAAGGGCAATCATTTTTAGTATGACAATTCCTAGGAAAACATTGCCCTCTCTTGTTCAACACTAAGTGTTGCAATATCTCCCCCCCCCCCCAATAAAATAACTGGAATGTGAATTCTTAAGCTCCAAGGAATATCAGTGTAGTTCATCAGTCAGTGCACAATGTCATAAATCTAGAAGTCAGTGCCAGAGACAACGGGCTTTCTGGCATAAAAGAAATCTGTGTTAAATCTAATTTAGGATATTCTAATATGAAAACTATGCATCATTTAATATATTTTCAGCTGTCAGGTATCCAAATTAATCTAGCCGCCATCTAGAGGGGAAATAAATTTCTTCTAACTCTAAAGCTAATATTTGTAAACTTTCAGACAGGCCATTCCTCAGCTCCAAACTTGTACATTTCTTTATGACCCAAGAAATCTCATGGGGTACAGATGGCCAGCTGCCACTCACCCATTTGCTGCTTTTCTGCAGTAGGAGCAATGATAACCTTTTGTTTCTTTTCTGCACTGAACAGTCTTTGACACTTACACGCATCTCACACACAGAAAAGTGAACCTTTTCTCATCACTCAGAGTGCTGGGAATTTAGGAAAATCTAAACTTGCTGAACTTGTCAATGAAATGTCAATAAGTTTTTACAAAAACATGTGCAACAATGGTTTCCATCTCCTGCAACTGCCTTTCTCTGAATTTAAGGGAGCCAAGGTAAGCATATTAATTGCCCAAGAGCCCTTTTGAAAACTATATCAGTGAATGTCAGCATTCTGCCTTCAGAATATTATTAAAATCCATTGGAAAAGCCATTCCAAATGAGTCTAATTTATAGAACATCTTGAACATGGAATCAGAGATCAATATGGCTAATTCTGTCCAGAACCCTTGATTTTACAAAGGCTGTCTTTCCACTTAAGGAGATCCTCATAAAATCAATCACTCTTTGAAGGGATATAAATCCTGTCTTCATTATTGTTATTTTGATACAATAACTAGATTGTTGGTTTTAATTGTCCATTCTCTCCTAAGGAAAGATTGTCTCTATCTCTCCTAAGGAAACAAGCAGTCTGCTCTGAAGTTGAAGGAAACCATTTTCTCTTCTGCCATTATTGAGGTCCACCATTTTATTCCTATTGTATTTTTAAAATGACATTCTTAAGGGCCTTCTCTGTGGGGGCACCTACCCTCTGGAATCAGCTGCCCCCAGAGATAAGGAGAATTCAAGACCTCGGTGCCTTCCGCCGTGCCTTTAAAACCTTCTTTTTCCAGCAAGCCAGGCTGGCTTAACATAACATTTTTTAAAAATTTTTTTAACTGGTTTGTCATTTTAAATTGGGGCCAAATTAATATATCCTTTTAATTGTTTTTAATGTTTGTATTGTATGTTTTTAGCTGGCTGTACACCGCCCTGAGTCCCTTGGGAGAAGGTGCGGTATATAAATTTGAAATAAAATAAAAAAAATAAATAAAAAAAAGGAGTAGGGCTTGCTTTCATGTAGCTGTTACTCGAATTCTTTCTTATGAAAAAGAAAAGGGAGATGCACAAACATAATTGAACCAGGTAGCCCCCACCACCCTTCCTATTCCTGGCAGGGGTGATTTTTAAAACGTATTAAAATTCTATAGTAATGGAAATAGCAAAATCTACATAATATTTTAGTCAATTTCAGTCCTGATTATGCTTGTTTTTTGAAATTTCTTTAATATAGAAAAAATATACTAGATTCATTAAGGTGATCTCTACTTAATTTTTGCCCTAAGTCAATTAAAATGATTTTAAAATGCAGTCTGTACTGAATGGCACCATGAACAAAGTTTTTAAAGATTCTGGCCTTTCTTCACAAGTCTTGGCTTGAACCTAGATTACTTCTTGATATGCTATTTCGATTCTTGAGGTTGTTTTTATGTATTTGTGTTTTGTACTAATGTGTTTTTCCTTCCAATCTGTGATTTGGCTACATAAACTATATGTAGCCGTGATGGCGAACCTATGGCACGCGTGCCACAGGTGGCACACGTAGCCAATCAGTGGGCATGCCAGCTCAGCTCTGGCGCACGTGTGCGCGCCGGCTAGCTGATTTTTGGGCCTTCTGGGCCCAAAAGTAGGGAAGTAGGGAAACAAGCTGTTTCCTGTCTCCGGAGGGCCTGGGGGTGGGTGGGGAAGGCCCGTTTTTCTTTCTCACCTGGCTCCAGATCCTCTTTATGCATCTGGGAAGGATGAAAAGGAAGTGACATTTTTTGCTGTCCCCAGCCTCCAGAGATTCCTAGAGAGGCTCTGGAGGCTGGGTACAGCAAAAAACATCACTTCCTGTCCCACTGGGAGTTGGGAAATGGGCCATTTCAGGCCTCTGGAGGGCCTCAGAGGGAGTGGGAAAGGCTGTTTTCACCCTTCTCAGATGCATAGAGAGGATTTGGAGCCAGATGAGAAAGAAAAACGGGTCTACCGGGCCATTGAGTGCCAGGAGCGAGAGGGGGGAGGGGGGTTGCGTGCACATGTGCAGAGCAGGGCGCATAGAATTATGGGTGTGGGCACGTGCGCGAACCTCCCCCACCCCCTTCTCCTGGCATGCAATGGCAAAAAGGTTAGCCAACACTGATATATAGTATTTACCTTTTTTATGTATCTTTTTATTAAAGAAAATTTTAAGAAGATAAAATACAAATTTTAGAGAAGAAAGAAAAAGAGTGAATAGATAAGAAATAAGAAACAGAAAGAAAGAAAAAGAAAATAATTTATTATCAAAATGAAGCTTCCAATCTTCTTAACAGTGGTTATAAATACATTTATATTTTTCTCCCTCTCTCTATGATAACATCACAGTTTCATTCATCTCATAAGATACCCTTTCTAATAATCAAACCTACAAATCACAAGTTCATTTTATTTTTTCTTCATCAAAAAGTCTATAAGGACTTTCCAGTCACTAATAAATATTATTATTTCCCAAATCAAACAAGTCAAGTTTGCTGTCTCTGCTAATTCTATCATAATCATAAGTTTATTTGTCAAGCACATATAAGATAACAGGTAAAAGTATAAACATAATTTGAATACATGAAAAGAGTAAGTAAAAAGGAATATTAGGACAGGGATGGTAGGCACACTGGTGCACTTATGCACACCCCTCACAGACCTCTTAGGAGTGGAGTGAGGTCAACAGTAGACAGTTTAAGGTTAAAGTTTTGGGAGTTTGGAGAAGAAACTACAGTCAGCTAGGGCATTCCAGGCATTGACCACTCTGTTACTGAAGTCATATTTTCTGCAATCGAGTTTGGAACGGTTTACCTTGAGTTTGTATCTATTATTTCCTCGTATATTGTTGTGGTTGAAACTGAAGTAGTCATTGACAGGAAGGACATTGTGGCAGATAATTTTATGTACTATGCTTAGGTCAGACTGAAGTCGGCGTAGTTTTAAATTGTCTAAGCCCAAAATTTGGAGTCTGGTGGCATAAGGTATTTTATTGCGGGTAGAGGAATCGAGGACTTTTCTCGTAAAATATCTCTGGACTCTCTCAATTATATTTATGTCCGATATGCAGTGCGGGTTCCAGACAGATGAGCTGTATTCAAGAATTGGTCTAGCAAATGTTTTGTATGCTCTAGTTAGTAGTACAACATTACCAGAGAAGAAGCTACGCAAAATTAGGTTAAAAACTCTTAATGTCTTTTTGGCAATGTTGTTTTCACCTTTTTTTTTTCACCTTTGCTAACCATTCCTCCATTGTGGATATTTCAGAGTCTTTCCATTTTTGTGCATATAATAGTCTTGCAGAAGTTATCGCATACAAAAACAATGTTCCATTGCTGTTTCTGATTGCCCATTCATTAGTCCCAGTAAGAAAAGTTTGCATTTAAGTTAAATGTAATCTTTAAAATTCTTTGAATCACTGTGTGTATTTGAACCTCAAATTTCCTGGCAGTTTTATAAATCCACCTGGCGTGATGAAATGTTCCTTCATGTTGTCTACATTTCCAGCATAGTTTTGAACTACATTTATACAGTCTGGATAATGTTACATGCATACATACTACATATACATCCCAAAATTACTGTGGACATACTGTACAGTGTCTCCCAATAAAGATTGAAGAATACCCAAAGAATACCCCTAACATTTTCCAAGTGCTGCTGAATGCAACAAGAGTGCTGTATAACAGAAATAATTTGTACACTATTTGTGAGAATAAATGGAAGGTTTAATCAATAGGTCAACACTGAGAAGGGAGCTATACAAGGATTGGATTGTCCCAATATATTTCTGAACAAGCCTATAAAGAATGTTTGTGACGATATAGATTTCTTGATTGTGAACATAAAAGTGCAGATACTTCTATAAGCTGACAATATAATAATGGATAAGAACATAAATGTTTTGCAGTGAACATTAGATAGATTTCAGGAAGCAAAGAGGAGCGTAAATCTCAACATTAATGTGTCAAACACCACAGTAGTTTTATTTGACAGGGTGAAAGGTGTGAATTATTGCAAGTTATATATACAGTAAATGACAAAAACCTAGAGCAAATATATGGAGCAATGTACTTGAGTAGAATTTTTGCAAATGATGAAATGGGCCAAGAAATTTGACAATATACAAAGTATGATAAAACGCTATTGGAATATACATTGAGATGTGTAAATGTTTTTAACCATTCTGGGGTGATTTGCTGATTACTAGTAGTAATTTACTACTAGTAAAGTCCAGAAAAGAAGTAAAATCTCTGAACTGGAAGTGGTTCAAAGTATTTACTTTGTTCAGGAAAGTACAGAGTTCAGGAAAAGGTGTACCATGTTCCAGAGGAGAACAGATTGATTAATCTTATACATTCCTATAATACAAACTGTTATGAAAAGTGAATGTTTGTCAAAAGAAGTAAAATAGCTGTATCTAAAAACATGATTCTGCCCACTTTTGTTTCCAGTTTGCTAAATGAGCAGAAACAGAAAAATAAGTGGTATCCAGGAGAACGGGACACTTAAAAAGTGTTTGTGGTAGAACAAGAAGAAACACAGTCTAAAATGAATGGGTGCTGAATGAATGTGTACTGAATTGAAAGCAAGTGACCAGCATATTCGAGATGTTGCAGGATCTAATCTGAGTCGGTCACCAGGACCAGAGGTTTTGTATTCTGAGCTTTCAGACTCATACTGGAGCCCATCTTCAGAGAACTTCTCTGTAGCAGAATGTCAGCTGTTCTGTATGTGGTATTTATAGTGCTTGTTGTATGTGGCTTTTTAGATATCATTGGAGTTTCTCAATCATCCAGGTCCCAAAGGTGCTTTTTCAAGAAGCAACTGTACTTTCTTGTTTTTATCTGAAGACGTTTTGCTTCTCATCCAAGAAGCTTCTTCACCTCTGACTAGAGAGTGGTGAATGGAAGGATTTATATTCCTTGCAGATAGTTGGTTGTTTGCATTCTTTTAGCGAGTCATTGAGGCCACTTGGCTTTTTAGATGTTGATTGGGGCGTGTTGATGGCTGGTTTTTAAGTCTTTGCTGTCATTTGCTTGTGCTCTCCAGCCCTCACCTTTTAAGTACTTGATAGGCTGGTGGTAAATCAGCACTCTTGTCTATTGACCAGGGGCCTGACCTGGGGTTTATTTGAGATGGTTTGTTCAGATGAACAGAATGAAGGATCAAATTACAAAATAAACATTGGAAGGAAAGAAATGGAAAGATGTGAAAGTCATAGTTGGATGAAGCTGTCTGCAGAAAGAATGATGAATAAAATCAGCCACCTTTGAGTGAGAGGAACAATTTCCAGCTGACCTTTGTTTAGGTGGCAGTCACCCATTTTTTCCATTCTGAGAACTAACTTTCAGTTTGCAAGAATGAATAGGTCAAAAACGCATAGAGAATGATGTTGGTATGAACTTTTGCTTTATTTCCTTTCTCATCTGATCTGTATAATTTCTTTCTCTTATTATTCTTACTCCTACTCATTGTTTTGCAATAGTGATTCCTCTTGCCTGCCCACCCAACCACACCAATAGCATGGTAAGTATGCATGCATCTATCTATTTTTTTTTAATAGTGCATGAAATTCTACTAGAGTTTTATTAGAGTGATACTTCTACTTGTTTTCAAGTATTTATTGGAGACCCCTATTGCAGGTTTTATTCTCCAATATGATAAGACTTCAGCTTAAAGCCTTCTTGATCAAGTTTACGTCCACATTGTTACTGGATCTTGCAAGATGAAATCCATCTTATACCAGCAGACCCTCATCCAGATATTTCAGCCCCAGGCCCAAATTCAACTCGTTTCTGAAGCCAGCCATTTAACTGCAGTCTTCTTTCTCTTTCCAGTTCTTTTCCACTGATTCAGTGGATGATAAGAATGTCACCTGAATCCCTATCTTCTTGAGTTTCCTTTGTAGAACTTCATAGGCCATGATGATAGAGCTATAGCTTTTCTCAATACTGTTATTTGTCCTTACGTTTGTCCTTAGCAGGGAGGAAAAATTGTCAATGAACTTGATAAATTTTGGAGCCTCTTCAGTCATCAACCTAATCCATAATTCTCATAGATAGCATCAGTGGTGGTTGCTACCGGTTCTCCCCGGTTCTTGCGAACCGGTAGTGGAAATTTTGAGTAGTTTGGAGAATCGGTAAATACCACTTCTGCCTGGCCCCGCCCCCAATCTATTCGCTGCCTCCCGAGTCCCAGCTGATCGGCTAGAAGGAAAAAAACTGTTTAAACTCTTGCCGTGGGGCTTCAAAGGGCTGCCCTACAGCTGATCAGCGGTAAAAGGCAGTGTGGTGGTAGACCAGTGCACTCCAAAAACAAATAAGTAGACTGGAACGCTCAAAAAACAAATGGGTAGACCGGTATGGCTCTCCAAGTAGTTAAAAGCCTGGTAGACCAATACCTCTGCTAAATCCTAAAGAATTGTTACATGACCATCAAACCACGCTCACAAAATAAGCCACGCCCACAGAACCAATAGTAAAAAAAAATTAGAACCCACCCCTGGATAGCACATTATGCAGTCATGGGTTTGGCCAGTCTCATTTGTTTCTGTCCTTTATAATAGTGAGTTGTCAAATACCGTCACTGTTGCATTGAAGAGGACTCTTTAATATTCCACCATCCTGTCTCCAGTTCAATAGTGTGTCTTTCTGATTTTTTTTTCTCCTCATCTTTGAAGATGCAGGGATCATTGTTTTCAGCAAGATTTGAACACTGTTTCTTTCCAGGAGCAGTGGTTATGGTTTTGATTACCATTGTTTAGTGTTTCCATTCATTGATCGCTTTCTCTTTAAACTTCTCCTTTAAAGATCCCCATTATGAATTATACTATTGTCTAAAGTCACTCAACTGAGTTGTGCCAATATAAATGTAATTATATTTAAGGCTTTCAACAATAATTAGGTGACTATATTATTAAATAGTACTTTCTTTGTTAGTCCAATAAATCTTTGTTCTCTCTCTGCTACTCTGTTTTAATCCTGTACATTTTCTTCAAGCCCTACTACAAGCTTCTTTGACTGCCACAAACTTGCTTTCTTTTACTATAATTATGTGTCAGATTGTCACAGCAGTAGGTGAATTCATTTTCACTTAAGGTGCCTCCTTAAATAGAAGATAATTTACTTCTCTTTGTTCCCTTCTCAGACTCTCACCTAAATACCAGCTGTTAAACCAGAAGGAAAATGTATCCAGTATCGTCCCCTTAAACTCATCCAGTGCCAAACCCTCACTAAATATCCACCACTGCTACTCTTTCCACAATCTTGGAAAAATGAGATGGAGTTCCAGAGCTAGAGTTGATGCCTCAACAAGAATTAAAAGTGATCCCTAGCACCAGAAGCGTCAGAAGATGTTGAGTCTTCAGGCTCTGGCTCAGGAGATGTTGAGACCTCCCGTTTATGCTATGAGTTAGGATTCTGTTCCCTTCAGAAGGGACTCAAGGCCAAATTCTAGTGAGTCTTGATTCATTTCTGTTATTTTTAGTGACAGATTATAAATGTGTGAATAGAATTGGATCATATCGGTGTGGATTGTCTCTGCAAGCAGATCCTGGTGGTCTGTTTATAGAGGACTTCCAAAGGATGAAGCAGCAGAACAGATGCTTAAAACAGTGTTGGAGGAAGGCAATAGCAATAGACATATACCGCTTCATAGTGCTTTACAGCCCTCTCTAAGCAGTTTACAGTATCAGCATATTGTCCCCAACAATCTGGGTCCTCATTTTACCCACCTCGGAAGGATGGAAGGCTGAGTCAACCTTGAGTCAGTGAGAATCGAACTCTGGCAATCAGCAGAATTAGCCTGCAATTAGCCTGCAATGCTGCAGTCTAACCACTGTGCCACCATACCTTCCACCACCAAGGCAACAGATGAATGAGGGACATGAAAGTAATTGCCACTTTAGAAGGCAAAGTAACCTATGCAAGGATAAGAAGAGCCTCAGAAGAACCCTAGCCAACCAGCATCAACATACCAGTAAAAAGCAACCACATCCACAGCTACTCTAATTGAAGACCAAGGCAGCAAAACTCAGCAGAGCAGTGGGAAAGAAAAAGAGAAGGCTCTGAAGGAGAAGCAGCAAAACCAACAAAGGATGAAATGAAAAGTCTTGGAAGGCCTGAAGTAGGTGGCAGCAGCAGAAGGCAGCTTAAGAGATCCAGGAAGTGTGCCTTGTATTCTCTCCCACATCACCAACAGGTGCAAGAAAGGATCAAGCAGGCAGAAAACCTTCCCGCTAGCAGAAAAGATTTGAGATGGAGTGGTCCAGATATACCCAAAGGCCAAGATGTGGCATATGGCAAGATGAACCAACAAGAGTTGTGGCAAGATCCAGGACAAGAAAGCATGAACCTCATGATGTCAAGCCACATTAGAACCAGTTCCAGTATCATGATGGTAAATTCATCTGAATCATCTAACAGCAGAGACTGAAGCAGCAATAAAGACTCCCATTGGAGATAGTTGGTAGTTTCTGGGACCTCTGTTGTATATGAACCAACATTTGAAACTTGCAGGATATAATATGAACCCTGGTGGCACAGCAGACTAAAGCATTGTTATTAATATCAGCTGCCTGAAATTACTGCAAGTTCAAATCTCACCAGGCTCAAGGTTGACTCAGCCTTCCATCCTTTCTAAGGTAGGTAAAATGAGGACCCGGATTGTGGGGGCAATAAGCTGACTTTGTATAAAAATATACGAAAGTATGAAGGCTATTGCTTAACGCATTGTAAGCCGCCCTGAGTCTCCGGAGAAGGGCGGTATATAAATCAAATTTTTTTAAAAAATACAATCCTTAGATAAAGGATTAATCAGACCAAGGATTTGCATACAGAAATTTAATTCTCTGGTATATATGCTGTTTAAATTTAATCAAGTCATTAATGCAAATTAAAAAGTATTTGAGAATGAAAAATATATTTAATATACCAAGATTTAAGCATTTGTGCTACATTTAATAATAGATAGATGTAAGAATAATAATCTTTTAAATGAATATATAGGAAACGGTTGATTAACTTTAATTATAAGGCTAAAATCTCTTTTCCAGTATTTATTATTAACCCCTATTTCAATATTAATTATGCCACATTTGATAATAAAGGAGCAAAATCTTATTTATTACATATTTTGAAGTTCTGTAATTGATGTGAATCTTCAGCTCACTTCTTAAAACTGTTCTGTCTGACTTAATTATTTCATTAACATGAATAAAAATTTCCTCCCTACAGAGATGGTTTTCTTTCTTTTTTCCTGCTTTTATTAATTTTCTATCAGTTCTGGACTTCCTGTAGACATATGTTTAGAACAGTGGTGAAATCCAATTTTTTTTACTACCGGTTCTGTGGGCGTGGCTTGGTAGGTATGGCAGGGGAAGGATACTGCAAAATCTCCATTTCTACCCCACTCCAGGGAAAAGATACTGCAAAATCCCCATTCCCTCCCCACTCCTGGGGGAAGGATATTGCAAAATCTCCATTCCCACCCTACTCTGGGGCCAGTCAGAGGTGGTATTTGCCAGTTCTCCAAACTACTCAAAATTTCTGCTTCCAGAACCTGTTAGAACCTGCTGGATTTCATCCCTGGTTTAGAAGCAGGACGATTTATATCCTTACTTTTTAATAGCAAATAATAATTTTCTAATAACAATTTTTCCTCAAAATCCCCAAGTATGTTAAACTAACAATCTTTGGGGGGAAAGGAAATCTTGAGATTTAGGCTGGGCATAATATGGAGGCACCCTCAATCACATTTCTGGAGGTCCTGTGTGGACCTAGGATGGAGGAGTCTCAACCAACCTCATACCCCTTGATAGCTCAAGGATTTTTCAGTGCCCTTAGTCTTGATACCCATTTGAACCAACTGCTGGGGATGGGAGCAAGAAGTATAGTGGTTTTCTTCATTTTTCTATGACCAGTTGCAGTTGGTAGGAGGAAAAATATCAACATTTGTGGGGGGTGTGCTTCAAAACTCATGGCTCTTACTCCTATTTAACATCCACATGGGGCCATTGCAGTGGTGGGTTGCTCCTGATTCGGTCTGGTTCTATAGAACTGATAGTAAAACTGGCAGGAGGCTTCACCTACCTGCCACAACATCATCATGGGTGATCTGCGCAGAAGCACACATGCATGCACAAGCAAAGCGTGCACACGCTTCTGTTGTGAACTGGTAGTAAAGGTAAGTAGAACCCACCCCTGGGCCATTGGGTTAGGTCATCAGTTGACTGGGGTCAGGTATTGTCACTATACTGATAATAATCAATTATACATTTCATCCAGATATCCTGTTTTGAAGCAATGGGGCCAAGGATTTGGATAAGAGGAATAAATTAAGACTCAACCCTAACAAGACTGAATGGCAGTGGCTGTTCGGGGGCCCTGGTCCTGGGGTTCTTTTACCATTGGGCATGAATTGGATTAAATTATCCTATTAGATGGTTGTTTGGCTTGGTTGTTTGAGGGAATGTCTGCCTCCCATATTTTTTGCCAATCCTGTAAGATCCTCTTGAACCTACTGAGCTGAATAAACATATTGGTAAAGCGGCACCACATTTTCCAGACTTACAAAGAGAGTATGGCTTAATAAGAAGCTGACAGAACATACAAAGATCTAGGTCTATAGAGCCTGCATCCTGAGCACTCTCTTGTACTGCAGTGAGTCTTGGACCCTTTATGCACGGCAGGAGAGAAAGTTGAACACCTTTCATATGCGCTGTCTCTGACGAATTCTTGGTATCACCTGGCAGGACAAAGTTCCAAATAGCGCAGTCTTGGAACATGCTGGAATTTCTAGCATGTATACACTATTGAAACAGCGACAACTACACTGGCTGGGGCATGTCATGAGAATGGCTGATGGTCGGATTCCGAAAGATCTCCTGTATGGCGAATTAGTGCAGGGAAAGCGCCTCAGAGGGAGACCACAGCTGCAATATAAGGATATCGGCAAGAGGGACCTAAAGGCCCTGGGAATGGACATAAAGAACTAGGAAAACTTGACCTCTGATTGTTCAGCTTGGAGGCTAAAGATACAGCATGGCCTTCTCCAATTCGAAGAGACACTTGTTTGGCAGGCTGAGGCAAAGAGACAGTCCCGGAACCAGCAAAATCTGGGGACTGGGCAGGGGACAGAATGTATCTGCCCTCAGTGTGGAAGGGATTGCCACTCTCGAATTGGCCTTTTTAGTCACACTAGATTCTGTTTTAGGAACTCTTTCCAGAGCACGATACCATAGTCTTTTGACTATGGATGAAGGATGCCAATGTATACAATGTAAGATCCTCTCAGAGAGTTGGTTCACTGTTGGTCCAGTCAAATCAATGTGATTTAGCATGACCTAGATACTAAGACAATGCCCTTCTCAGTCATGACATCTTTCACATAGCTGTTAAAGCTTCTGGAAATCTAAGAGGAAGAAAATGTGGCTTTGAATACAACACCACAAGATCGTTGCCAGTTGAAACTCAGACTAGATTTACAGCCACCTGTCACATTCTCCTTACCTTGGCTTGTCTGTTTTGTTTCACAGATTTGGGTGGTTAGAAACAGAGGGCATCTAATTGGATGCCATTGTGAGAAAAAATGCAGCCCTTACTGAGGTTGCTGAAGAGCATCTCCCAATTATATTGACATAGGGAATGATTTGAAACCAAAAGAAAGCTATACCTTGATCCATCTACATTATATGAAATAAAGAAACATCAAAAATTTTATAATGCCAAACAAAATAGCAATTTGTCTTGTAATAGTCTAATTATTTCTATCTCTGATGTGAAAGACAAAGAGGACAAGTAGTTAAATACCTAAGCACATAGATATTTCTTATAGAAGAGTTTGTTTTCAGGATCTTCCTGGTGAGGAAAACACAGACTCTGAAGTTGAACCCATTCCAAGATGGATTGAAATCTTCCAGGATTCAGAAAGGAACTCCAGTGCACCTAGGCTTCCACATTCAATAAAAAATCAAAAGTGCAATTGCTTTTTTTTATTATTTTATTTTGGGTATGTTCAAGGTCCTCCCCAATTCCTTAAAAATTATTTTTCTTGAGGCTCAATCTTAATTTTAGATCGGTCTACCCTTTGTTCCTTTGTTTATACATGCTCATTAACTCCTAATCTTTTATTTTTCATCGATGCTAGTTGATTTTGGTGGTTTCTTATCAATAACATTTATTTTTAAAGAGGCTTCAGTGTAACTTTGTATCTTTGATTCAGTATCATGCGTAAGAAGACCTAGCACTTTCAGACTGACTAGACTTAAAATGTTTTTTAATCAGAAATCATTTTCCTTCTTTTGGGCTTCTCAAAAAAGGAGGATGTGGTAACAAATGGGATCCTTACAATTAGAGTTCAATAGGTATTTGTGATCCCCTGACATTTTAATAATACAATTGTGACTTATCAGTTATGCTCTACATTAGCCATATACCTTGTGTAGACCCCTGTTCTCCAATTATCAGTCCTGGACTGAAAATTAAACCAAGAATCCCTACTAATCTGTTGTGTCAATTTAATTAACTGTTTTTAGTTTGGTGTTTTTACTTTACTTTAGTTTATGTTACATTCATCTTTGCTTTTGAAAAAAGTTCTGAAAAAAACCAATGAAGAATTACCCATGAACACTTTGGGCAGCATGTTTAGAAGATACATGATTTGTGTTTTTGAGTTTGAATCACATTATTTGCAAGTATTTGTTGACCACATCCCTGCTGTGCACAATTTCCACTCTGAGAAGATGCAGTTGACTAGAATTTTGAAGTACATTTCTACACTCAGGTATCATGAACTATTTGCCTAAACCAACCCAAACAGTAATTTTGAAAATACCTTTATAAATATCTCAGCCACACAGTACTTGATTCCATCATCACATTTCCTGATGAAATAAGAAAGTGGGCTCTGTGGTCACCTTTGGTGGTTCTGAACCCAGGAAGTCCTATTCTGGTTAGGCCTGTTGTTTTCAGGTTGTACATCACTTGCTTCCCTTTCAGGATCTTTGCTTGTTTGCTATCTGTGTTTTAAGTCCATGCAATTTACAGCTATTTTGGAGCTCACAAGAACATGAAGATCCCACTAAATCAGACCAGTCAGATGCCAAAGCAAAGTCACAAACAGAACCTGGGTGCAAACAGCAGGCTTCCACTTACATTTCCTAATAACCATTGTTATCTGTATTAAGACAGATAATTATTCTTGATCCTAGATATAATAAACAACCATCAGGATTGAATCAAGCCTGACTTTGTCTATCCTCTTCATAGTGTGTGTGAATAGCCTTGAACTTTTGGAATTGTGAGTAGTAGAAAGGAAAGTGTTCTTTGTATCTCCATTGGGTTTTGCACAAAATGAAAATGTGTTTTGTTTCAAGCTCAAAACAACGTTGGCAAGATTCTAGCAGAACAAAACTTGAAAAGCCTTCAACAGCTGCTCCTCTCTTGTTTTTCACCACAGCATTGCAAGTTTAGTTAGAGGTGGCAGTCCATGCCAAATGTTGCTTACCAACCAATCTGCAAAATACCTGGCTGGTGATCATTTAAATTTTTTTTAAAAGCATTAAAATTCACCTTTTATGTACTTCTCCAACAAACTACAGGGCATAGAGAAACTTAATCGATCTAATTAATTCACCAAGCGCAAGTTTCTAAATTGCATGAGTCATATTAATAATGAAAACTTAAGGACTGCACATGAACTGAAACTTGACAAACTACCTCAAGCCACTATAGAATTTTTGCATTTTGAATATATTCCAAGGCTCCGAATAAATGCAAGTATGCGCACAGAATTCACACAGACACAAAGTACAAGTTTAATAAATCAAAATCAAATAATTGTTGGGCAAATCTTTACATTTGTAGAACATGAGTGTATGAACGCTATGTATATGTGCAGCACATTTGATCTGCTTGGAAAATAAAGTACAGCATCCCATAAGATGCATGCACTCCACTACCATCTTATGGATGTTGACTCTCTATAGCATAAGGCAGGGGTGTCAAACCGAAGGCCCAGGGGCTGGATCCCCATGGGGTGCTTAGAACTAGCCTGCGGGCCATCCTGGAAACTGCAAAGTCTCTGCCAGCAAAAACGGAGCTTGGGAGGGCCACATGTGGCTCTCCCGAGGTCTGTTTTTGCTGGCAGAGGGTTGCAGAAGGGCGTTGCAGCTGAAACTGGAGCTCAGGATCCTGTTTTTGCTGGCAGAGTGCTTGGGCCATCACAGAGCTCCCTGACACAAGTGACGTCAAGCTGGCTGTGCCCACCCTGGCCATGCCCACCATGGCTCTGCCCACCACGGCCCACCAAGGTCAAACACAACCCTGATGCGGCCCTCAATGAAATTGAGTTTGAGTCTGACGCCCCTGGCATGGGGGGGGGGGTTGTTTTGTTTTAAAGTCAGCAATAAATTACAAAAAAGTCTGGCAGACATACAACTTTGAGCAATTTTCCTATGTGGTCAGGTTCTTAATTGCTTCTTTCCTCTCTAAAAGTCTAAAATCTAAAACTAAATTTCATCTAGTCAGAATACCCACACCTTTATGTCATCTAGTCAAAATAATAGCAGTAAAGACATGACTAATTGGAATTGCTATATTAGCAAAACTGGAAAAAGTGTTGTTTTTTTAAAGAAAGCATTTGCTACCCACACAACAAAAAAATAGTCACTCTGCTCAGAACAGTCAAACCATTCAAAATGACATTGGCACGTTTTCTTTCACACCTAGAACACTTAGAACAGCTGGTTTAAGGTCAGAGTGCTGCAGTGTCAAAATATCTTGCACCTCTGTACTCTCCATCCTTTACAAATCATAAATAGTGGTCTTGCTCTTCCTAGAGTGGTTCTACATATGACTGATTTTTCTGATGGAACATTATCACTGGAGGTTTTTTAAAAATAGACTGGACCATTTGATTGGGATGGTGTAAGGCTCCTACCTTGAGAAAGGGATTGGACTAGAAGGTTTCTGAAGTCCCTTCCAGCTCTATGATTCTAGGATTGTTTTCAGCGAAGCATGGAATATGGCACCACTGTCTAATGACTATGCCACTATGTATCCTGCTTCAAATTTCTTTGACCTCACACCCAGATGGCAGCAGTTCTTCACTTGAGATGTATTTTACCTCAGGATCCAATCTGGGTCAATCACTGGGACCAGAGGTTTTGTCTTCTGATACATCTCTTTCAGTTTCTGTTGGAGTCCATCCTCAAGAAACTTCTCTGCATCTGTGTCTCTGTGTTATTGAGAGGTTCCCTGAAGATAGACTCCAGCATGAGTCTCAAAGCTCGGAAAGACAAAACCTCTGGTTCCGATGACCGATCCAAATTGGATCCTACAACATTATCCTGGGACATGTATATTCACATTCATTCATGTATTTTACTGCTTAAAACAACAATCATTTCCTGTGTTTCACTATATGTGACCTTTATTTTATTATTTATTTGTTTGATTTATAAACTACCTCAATCATCACAGCAATTCAAAAGTGATGCACAATACAATGAAATCAATTTAAAACACCCAACAAAGAAAGAAGACTAACAATAATTAATAATAACAAGAATTAAAACCCACAGCAGGGAACAATTCATCAGTAATATTTGTAGAACATGAGTGTATGAACACCATGTACTTACTATATGTGCAGCACATTTGACCTGCCTGGAAAATAAAGTACGGCATCCCATAAAATTGATATGCATTGGTCAATCACTGCAGATCAATATTCAAAGTGGAGTCATCAATCATCCTACCACAGGGTGGGTTGAAAGATTTTATGGCATGGATTATCATCTGTACATTTACCTGCCTTTCCAGATAGTTCAAGAAACGTGGATAAGTAGATGGAAAGAGAAATGTGCCCAAACTGATAGGATTCCTAGGAATTAAATATTAGTCTCTTCGATAGAGTATGCCATGTATATGGATCAGTGGTTTCAAAAAATTTTACTACCGGTTCTGTAGGTGTCACTTGGTGGGCATGGCATGGCTTGGTGGGCATGGCTTGGTGGGTGTGGCAGGGGAAGGATACTGTAAAATCTCCATTCCCTCCCCAATCCAGGGGAAGGTTACTGCAAAATCCCCATTTCCTTCCGATCAGCTGGGACTTCGGAAGCAGAGAATAGATGGGGGTGGAGCCAGTCAGAATTTTTAGTACCAGTTCTCTGAACTACTCAAAATTTCCACTACCGGTTCTCCAGAACTGGTCAGAAACTGCTGAAACCCACCTCTGATATGGATGTACATAAATGCAAGATATCAGCAAAACAAATAGCATTTGTCTCTACCTCCTGCCAGTGACATAGTCACATTTCTCAACTATACACTGTACAGAAAAATGGAAAAGAAATGATAGAGAGGCAATTATGGTGGACAGAAAATGGATAACTCAAATTAACTCAAACTATATTACTGTGTAAATCTATGCCGTCCAACATTTTTTTTCCTCAGAGAAGACACATGCTAAAGTTTACTGAATTTCATGCCTTCAGTTTCTCATTATTTGTATGTTTCAATTTCAAATTTTAAATTCTTCACACATGTTAGATGTAAATTGGTGCTCAAAGTGTACACTTTGTGATCACTTTTTTTAAAAAAAGAATCAGAAATAATGAAATAATTATGAATTTGTTGGAATTTCAACAATATTTTGTTATTCAGCATTCAATATTATATGACATACTGAATTTTTTGAGTCTCAGTGTTCTTGAACCTCAGGCTGTAAGTCATGTCTTCATAGATAAAATTTTGCTTTGTCTTTGCATGTCCTTTTTCAAAGCATTTCTTAATCTGTTTAAAAAAACAATAATTAAGATGCATTACCCCTTGTTTTTTATATTTCCAAGTTACATAAAAATGTCTCAGTTCTGTGTGCTAGGTGCAGATCTGTTGAAGCATAACATAAACAAGATATAAAAAATAAATACAACAACTGTTGACAAATAAAAAAATAAAAATTGAAGTATGTAAAATCATTATATAAACCCAAAATCACCACACAGGAACTGTAAAGTGGATTTGTAATGCTACATGTTTTTATTTCACTGGTCTTGGACTGAATAATTTTCAGCATCAGCCATTATAGGAAAGAGGACATAGCTGGGCATTTTTAAGGTCACAATGACAAATACCTATAGCAAACATTAATGTTGTGCTGAATCACAAGGATTTTCTATTAAGTTTGCACTTATGTGATTATGGTTATTATATGGATCCATTATGTTGGTATAGAAGAACCAAAATAAAGACACCTGGAAACCTTTAAATTGGAAATTCTTTTGTACTACAAATATCCAATGTCCTACAATTATTCAGGAAAGGACTTATTTGACATTATCTTGGGACATTTCTTGACTGATGTACATAATTTTTGGAAGTAAAGAATGGAAGTCGATGGCACTTAGTTAATATAATACCTTGATATTAGCCATACTTACATTGGTATGATAGACGATATAAAATCCCAGCATAAAAATTGAGAGTATTAACACAGAGATAATACTATACAGCATCCAGGGAGATTCAAAATTCTTCTTTGCAGCTGCTGTAGCAAAGAAAATGGGACATGTGATTTATCATAATGCTTTACACCAGGGGTATCAAACTCAAAGCCCAGGGGCCAGATCCGGCCTGCAGGGTGCTTAGATCTGGCTCACAGTAAACTCCTTACGTCCAATTAGACTGAATGTATCAACTTTATAAATAAACAAATCAATCAATATGTTTACTTTCAAAGATGATCAATTTCTAAATTAAGATTGGGGTGTAGGCTTCAAGTGGAATTAGGAAGTTTCTAAACAAAAATGAGGTAAATTATGCTATTTGGTTATCTGAATAACCAAATCAAGGCCTGAATTGAATCTTCTGGTTATAAAGTTCAATTATTTAAGAGTCTAGGTTTTTCCAGTTTAAAATTCAGTCCATCCCATTGTCAAGTTTCTCATTTATGTACTTTCTCAAATATGTACTTTTGAAGTATATACAAATATATACCATCTGTATATATTTAATTTACATGTTTGTTCATTTGTTTCTCATCCATCTCAGAACAATATATTTTATTTCATTTTGTAGGTATTTATACTTTCATTTATACTAAAATATATTTATACTTTCATTTTTTAGGTATTTGACTCGAATGAACACATTTTGTATTAGTCTAGAACCAAATATGAAGATGCTGAAGCCTGGAAGGGAAAGTGAACAAGTTGCCACTTTCCCCAACCCCAGTGACATTAGGTTTATTACTTTTTTAAAAAAAGATATCACCTTAATTTGTATCCAAACTTTCCATATTTACATTCCTCAGACTTTTAAGACAACATGATAGTCTAGATAGTACCAAAATGATGAATGGTTTATAATTGAAAATCAAACTGCTATCCACATGACCCTTTTGTCCATCCTTATCAGGGGTGGGTTCTACTTACCTTTACTACTCACTTCGCTCATGTGCATGCACGCTCTTCTGCGCATGCGCAGAAGCGTTTTGGTGACGTTCGGAGTCGGTGGGTGGGGCTTCCCGCCAGTTTTACTACCGGTTTTATATGCGAACCGGTAGTAAACCGGTTGATCCTTACCTTTTACTGCCAACAAAATATTCACTCTACTATTCTTCTGCTTAAACCCAGTGTCTGTGGTCAAGTTTGCAATACACATATATACATTGCTGTCATTCTCTTTCAGTTGCTTCAGTGTGATTGTGGCCGTGTTGTTCATCTCAAAATACTCAGTGCGATTTTCATATGCACAAGCTTCACTCTTGATTTTGCCATGTTCAATAACATAAAGCACATTCGTGACGTCTCCAAAGGTTCGTTTCAGATACAGAGCTTCAATCCTATGCATAAACTTGCAGGTGAGATTGACAGATTGCCCTTCTTCAGCAATAAGAACAATCAATTCCTGGTTCACCATTTTATCTGGAAAGAAAAAGATCTCCTGAATGAAGGTGATGGTGAATATTATTTATGCCCTTGCCATATTGATGTCAATGGATCTTAAGTGTTATAGTACGCGGCAGTTCCTATTCCAAGTCTAATTAAAAATGCAAAACCCTGAAGATAAAGCCTCATTTTAAGATCCTTTCAGTTGTATCTCAATCATGAGACTGAGAAGAAATCCAAATTATTTCCAGGCATTTAGCACTCATAATGCAAGTTCCAGCTAGTCCTTCACACTAGAAACAGCCCGGCTTATAAGTCTTATCACAGTTATGTTCCTCTGTCTGCATTTCCTGCTGGGTATCACCTGCTATACATTCTTCTGAAAGGTGGCAGACACAGTAAACAAGCTTATTTTAATTTGCCTTTTCCTGTCATTTAGCTTTTTATTATTGGCACTACATCACAGATTGAGATTTTCTGTGTTCTCCTGCATAGATTTGCAAAGGAAAAAAAAAATACATATGTATTGTGGAGCTGCTTTAAAGCAGTGGCTATCACTTTTAAGGAGCATTCATTTGTTGAAGCATGCTTCAGATCCCATATGCTAAATGATGTCACTTAAGCATTTGAATGCTTTTTTTTCTATGTCCAGGTTCTTTTCTACACCTCTACATCCAACTAGCTGAACAGTTGTAAGAGATCGTGGGGATCTCCTAAAATCTCTTTACTTCAATGATGTTCAAGCTTAACAAATTACCACCTCCATTTGCAAGACATGCTTATTTGCCTGGCATTCAACCAATAACATTGTACAGGCAGTCCTCAACTTAACAACAGTTCGCTTAGTGACCATTCAAAGTTACAATAGCACTGAAAAAGTGACTTATGACCATTTTCACACTTATGACTGTTGCAGCATCCCTGTGGTCACATGATTTACATGTGGATGCTTGACAACTGACTCACATTTATGATGCTTACAGTGTCCCAGGGTCATGTGATTACCTTTTGCAACCAGGTTCACTTAACAACCGAGTTACTAATTTAACAACTGTAGTGATTCACTTAACAAATGTGGCAAAAAAAATATTGTAAAATGGGGCAAAATTTGCTTAACAAATTTATCACTTAGCAACATAAATTTTGGGCTCAATTGTGGTTTTACGACAAGGACTACCTGAATTGGTTTTTAAAATGACATAATTGCCCATACTCTTTGAACCTGTGAGGATATCAATATATCTTTAAGAGTTAAACTTGAGCATCCCAAAGATCTCAAAATATAACTTTTATAAATTTTAAGACACATTTTAGGAATGCTTAAAAGTATTTTCTGCTGGAATTATTATAGAGCAGAAATTCTGACAGAAAGAACTGTAGCTCCCCAATGTACATGTTTGCATATCAATATCAAATTCCTCTGAATCCTGACATGCTTCAGCATAGAGACCAGAGTTGTGCAGAGATCCATATTTGAAGGCGAGTGGGTGACTTAGAGCATATGTCACCATTAAACACATTTTCCCCTTAGGATTGAATGCAAAAGTTGCCTAAGACGTGGCTTATTTAAGGAGTTACTGACAGGTATAAGGTGTGCATACCATCTCAATTTTTCTCCTTGGAACCTCCAATTTTGACAGTTTAATCTGAGAAAGTAAGTATTATTTCCTTTCCAAAATCAATAATAAAGATGAAACATAAAGTACTAAAAATGCAAGGCAAGTTAATGACACAATTTAATAATGCAAGAAAGGCACAATCTCTACCAATCTCTTCTATTCATAGAAATTTTGCAGACATTGGTCTGTATTCAAAAAAAGAATTTCAGTGGCATTCTGGCAATAAAAGATTCTTATGACACCATGAAAATTAACAGCATAATTGTATCCATTACTTTTAAATACATTTGGAAAGGAAGGTTCTCACATTTTAACAATACAACTATTTAGAATTTATATGTAGAAGTTAATCTCTAGTAATATTCCCAGGCAATTCTCAACCAAATCTGAATATACTACTTTGTGTCCCACACTCAGCCATGCATATTTATGCTTTGTCAAACAATTTGTGCTTTTACACACTCAACTTGTCCACTTTACTGTATATGAACATTGCCAAGACTGTACAGATGCCATGACGGCTATGGAGTACCGACACAGCTGTAAAACAAAAATAATCTTTTAACACCTGGTTATCAGCCAGATGAAATGGAATCTCTTGAAAGAACATATGAAATCCAGTTACTAGACTGGGTTACTTTGTTATTTACTCATCCTGCAAAAGAGAGAGAGAGAGAGAGAGAGAGAGAGAGAGAAAGAGAGAGAGAGAGAGAGCGCCTTTTACAAGTCATGCTAAGATATAAGGAAAGCATATAGATTTTGAATTAAATCATACATAAACATTCTCAATATTCACATTATTGAAAGAAAATGTTAATTTATACCAATAGGCTAAACCCAGATCTGATTTCTTCCCCTGCAATCAGCCAAAACAGTGTCTCTCTTTATATCATAAATAAAATAAAGAGCCAGACAAATAAACAGTCTTTTTGAACTTAGCCTACATCAATAATTCTCAGTGAGGGTTAAAAAATCAGTAAAACGTTTGGTTATCTTCTACCTTTTGGTTCTGCATTTCCAGTAGAAAGCAGCAAGAGAAAATATGCAGAAAGGGTCCAGAGCATTTTGCAACAGCTACTTTTTTCTACCTGAAAGTAGCTACTCTTTACCCACAGAACAAAAATGAACTTCCTACTTAGGTGATCATGTGATTTTCAGTCTAAGGAGTATAAATCATAACAGTTTAAACAGCCAAATCTAATGGCGTGAGTAACAAACCACAAATAAAAACACATTTCTGAGAAGATACAAAGACATATTCAGCCTTAGTTCTTGTTTTAACAAAATATTAACAATCAAAAAATTTTCATACTAGTCCCTCATAAGCAAAGTTTGCTTCCACTTTATTCCACATAGAGATTAAGTAGTGAAGTGTTTTTAAATTAGATTGAAGGAGGACTAAAATAAAACAATCTTTATTAATTTATTTGTGTCTAGGTGATCTTTCTGAATTCTCCATTTTTTTTATCAACAACTTAAGAAGAGGTGGTTTATTTTAAAAGTTTTGAACTTGAATGTTTATTTAAGTTTACTCCAAGTAGACAAGGATAGTAATGCATTGTTAATCATAACTAGCATATAGACTTCATCAAATGAACCTTAGATCTTTAAAACACTTGTTTTAGGATATCCATCAAACCATTTATTTCCAGGATAAACAATGTTACATACAATACAGAAAAAAATGTAAATAGGCACAGTCACATTTCTCAACTATACACTGTAGAAAAGAAATGGAAAAGAAATGGTAGGTAGACAATTATAGCAGACAGAAAATGGATGACTCAAATTCACTCATAAACTAAATTACTGTGTAAAGTCATGCCACCCAACATTTTTTTCTGGGGGAAGATACATACTAAAGATTATTGAATTTCATGTTTTAGGTTTCTCATTTTTTGCCAAGCTGTCTGTTTCAGTTTCTCATAATTCAAGTATTTCCATATCTAATCCAACTATTATTTTTCTTTATAATGGTATTTTTGCATACATCTCTCCAAATATATGTACTTTGTTTTAGGGTTGTGTTTGATATACACTATCTTTGCAACCATTTCCCCCTAATAAAAAGCAATCTGTTGTTTAATTTTAGATGCAATTTGTGCAGCTTTTTCTCTCACGTGATTTTTTAATACTAAATTTTGCAGATTTGTAAAGGTAGGCCTTTTAAAGGATTAATTAATTGTACAGATTCCAAAATAAGAAATTCTCACATTCAGATTTGTCAAATGTCTGTTATCTCTAATGCAGAGACATAAGGAAAAGCAAATGATGGAATACAAACAGTACTGCACAGCCAAGATATATTGAAGTCTTTGCTTTCCTTCTGTCTGTCTCTGTCTCTCTGTCTCTGTGTGTCTCTCTCTTTTTCTGTCTCCATGTCTCTGTCTCTGTCTCTCTGTCTCTCTCTCTCTGTCTTTCTCCTTCATAAAATAACCCCATCTATTTAACTTCTAAATTTGATTTAAAATCTAAAAGAGTAACATATATTATAGAAGAATAAACATTCAATGCTGCAATTGTATTTTTTTCCCCTAAATTTGCCTTACATACAGAAATACAAGGCAACCTACATAATGCTTCCTTCTATTTCTTCCCAATGCATCAGCCACCTTGTGTTAAGGAGTTGTTTAATCTGAAGTCATCAGGTAAGATACTATGGATGAGGATGAATGACAATTTGGGTCTTCACAGTGCCAAGATGATTACCACTACACCACATTGGCTCTTTTGTGGGTATTGAAATCATAAAGTTATACCTCTTAAAAGGTTTATACAGCATTCTAAATGTACAAGATAAAAAACATTTTCAACATCTTCCCTTCTAAATACTTGCTAATATTCCATAATGTTTTCTACAGATATACCTTTAATAACTATGGATGTGGAAGAATGCTATATTTTAAAAACTGCAGTATATTTTCCACTTGTATTCCTCTTCATTAAACTGGGTATTGAATACTTTCAATAATATATTACATATAAAAAATATTGCAAATATTTATGGCAATGACATCGTTTCAAAATACCTACTTATATTATATAACTAGGACTAACCACAACAGTCATAAAGTTAAGCCATATTAATATTAAGACAGGTAAGGATATATATATATATAAACCTAGTAAGAATTTAAGCCATCCAGATTAAAGCTCATTTGCTGTCCTTTTTCAGGTTTTCAGCTGAATGTGTGAAGGGGAAGTGGACTTGACTTGGGTTGATGGCTCTCCAGTTTGTTTATTTGTTTGTTTGTTTTGCAGACCTCTAGCAATGCAGCATCCACAACTTCACGAGGTAGGCTATTGCATTGCCTAATCATTCTCACAATCAGGAAATTATTTCTGTGAGTTCAAGTTTGGAGCTCTACTATAGTTTTTCCCCCCACTGGTTCTTTTCTTGCCCTCAGGTACTTGGGAGAGTAAATCTACTCCTCTCTTCCTGGGATGTCCCTATCTGAAAATTGCTATCATGTCTCCTCATTGTCTTTTCTTCTTGATCCTAAATAAATTCCAAGTTTAACAGCTTTTAGTATGATTTAGATTCCAAGCCCTTGCCATCTTTGTTGCTCTTCTCTGCATGCTTTCTAGTTCCTCCAGCATAAAGCAGTAGTATCACTTTCCATGATTTTGATGCTATGGTTGCTATGCTAGGTTGACTCAGCCTTCCATCCTTCCGAAGTGGGTAAAATGAGGAGCCAGATTGTTGGGGGGCAATATGCTGACTCTGTAAAACCACTTAGTAAAGCACTGTGAAGCAGTACATAAGTCTAAGTGCTATTGCTATTGCTATACTTCTATTGATGCAGCCCAAAATTGCATTGGCTCTTTTGGTAACTGAAGTACAGTGTCAATTCTTGCTTAATCTGTGATCTAGCAAGACACCCTGATTTTTGCTGCAAGCATTTCAAGCCCTCTAATAAATCAAAGTCTCTAATTGAACTGAGGGCTATTCTCCCATACAAATGAATGCAAATTTGGCTCTCTTCAGACCTCCAGCTAAATGTATGGAAGTCAGAGGAGGTAGGATTAGTAGGTACCATTCTTGACCAGGTTTGTGCCCTTCACACATGTAATGGGGCTACCTGAATGGAGCTTTTGAACCTTAACTTTCAAATGCAAACTGGTGATCGCTTTAAAAAAGAATAATGGAACAATTATATTTTTGCTGGAATTTTAACAATATTTTGTTATTCAGAATTCAATATTACACGGCATATTGATTTTTTTGACTCTCAGTGTTCTTGAACCTCAGGCTGTAAGTCATGTCTTCATAGATAAAATTTTGCTTTGTCTTTGCATGTCCTTTTTCGAAACATTTCTTAATCTGTTTAAAAAAACAATAATTAAGATGCATTACCCCTTGTTTTTTATATTTCCAAGTTACCTAAAAGTCTCAGTTCTGTGTGCTAGGTGCAGATCTGTTGAAGCATAACATAAACAAGATATAAAAAATAAATAGAGCAACTGTTAGCAAATAAAAAAATAAAAATTGAAGTATGTAAAATCATTATATAAACCAAAATCACCACACAGGAACTGTAAAGTGGATTTGTAATGCTACATGTTTTTATTTCACTGGTCTTGGACTGAATAATTTTCAGCATCAGCCATTATAGAAAAGAGGACATAGTTGGGCATTTTTAAGGTCACAATGACAAATACCTATAGTAAACATTAATGTTGTGCTGAATCACAAGGCTTTTCTATTAAGTTTGCACTTATGTGATTATGGTTATTATATGGATCCACTGCAGTCCTTACGTTGGTATAGAAGAACCAGAATAAAGAACCCGGAAACCTTTAAATTGGAAATTCTTTTGTACTACAAATATCCAATGTCCTACAATTATTCAGGAAAGGACTGATTTGACATTATCTTGGGACATTTCTTGACTGATGTACATAATATTTGTTTTTATCATTTTTTTTATTATTGAAAAGTTTTTATTTTATAAACAAGGTGCTGGTTACCACCTTTAAAGCGCTCCATGGCATAGGACCCGGGTACCTTCGAGACCGACTTCTGCCACCAGTAGCCTCCCACCGGCCAGTCCGCTGAGAGGGTCTCCTCAGGGTGCCATCGGCCAAGTTATGTCGGCTGGCGACACCCAGGGGGAGGGCCTTCTCTGTGGGAGCCCCAGCCCTGTGGAATGAACTGCCCCCAGAAATATGTAAGATCTCCGACCTCCGGGTGTTTCGTTGCACATTGAAGACCCTGTTGTTCCGCCAGGCCGGGCTATCAACATAATGATTTTAAATTGGGGTATTTAAAATTTTTGGGGTTTTAAACCGGCCAAATCTATTTAATTATTTTAATTTTTAATCATTGTTGTGTCTTGTGTTTTTAAATTGGCTGTACACCACCCTGAGTCCTTCGGGAGAAGGGTGGTATAGAAATAAAATAATAATAATAATAATAATAATAATAATAATAATAATAATAATAATAATAATAATAATAATAATAATAATAATTATTATTATTATTATTATTATTATTATTATTATTATTATTATTATTATTATTATTATTATTATTATTATTATTATTATTCTTTCTTCTTCAACATTGCTCCTCCTCCTGCTTTTATTTTTGAGAATTTTGAAATTTGGATTTGAGGTTGATGTCTCTTTGAAAGTTTTTGTCTTCTTAAAGTTATTTCATTTAATTTGAAACCCCCATAAATCAATCTCAAGTCCTTCTGATTAAACTCTTCCAGATTCCTTTGCTTTCCCCTCTTGGTCTGGAAAGCATCCTTTTTATCCAAAGTCACATTAAACTGGATTTCTGCCCCATCTTTTTCCAGCAGTTCACTACTGTCTAACAAGCCTTGGAATGTTACTATATTCTCCTTTGTCTCCATGTTTTGAGTCAAAACAGTTTCCTCTTCCTGAGACCTTTCATCAAAAAAAACCTTTAAGACTTTCCAGTAAAGCAGTGGTTTGTGATTCAAAAATTTCATGTATTATAACTCTTATTTGTGTATTTACTGGTGTGTGTAATAATAGTCCTTCAGCACTTTCAAAGGTACCAGCCATTTTCTTTTTTTCAAAGTCCAATTATTCACACAATTTAAAAATGTAAATTAGTTGAAATCAATTCCATAGTCTTTTGCTTTCCGCTTCCACTTTAAATCTTTTTCTTAATGTGTAATCTGGTAGTTGTTAACAATGTTGCAAACGTTAAAGCACTTTCACTGGTAAGTTTCATTTCCATGCCCTCAAGCGCCATTTCCCCCCCCCCTTTTTAAACGGAGTTAAAGCTCAATACTTGCTTTTTGTCGTTCTCCTGATTTTGCTCTGCCAGGATCCAAAGTCATGATGTCTTGTAAAACTTAAAATTGCATTGCTGGTGTGGTCGCAATGTCTTGGTCTGCAAAAGGCAGACTCACCCCGGATCCGGAGCTAACAAAGGGCTTTCAGGGAGCTTAAAAAGAAAAAAACCCTGGGGGTCTAGGGGAGCTCTACCCAGACCCTTCTGCTCTTCTCTCCCCCTTTTTCCCAGGGGGACATTTTTTAGCCGCTAGACAGCTGGTTTTCACTGTTCTAGCGGCTCTACAGATCATGGGGCTGGAGCTCCTACAGGAGCGTCCGTTCGGCGTTCGTGGAGCCACCGGAAGTCATAATTTTTGGAAGTAAAGAATGGAAGTTGATGGCAGTTAGTTAATATAATACCTTGATATTAGCCATACTTACATTGGTATGATAGATGATATAAAATCCCAGCATAAAAATCAAGAGTATTAACACAGAGATAATACTATACAGCATCCAGGGAGATTCAAAATTCTTCTTTGCAGCTGCTGTAGCAAAGAAAATGGGACATGTGATTTATCATAATGCTTTACACCAGGGGTATCAAACTCAAGGTCCAGGGGCCAGATCCAGCCTGCAGGGTGCTTAGATCTGGCCTGCTGGACCGTCCTGGAAACAGCAAAGGCCCAAGCCGCAGTGCCTCTGCTAGAAAAAATGGAGCTTGGGAGGGCCCTCCCAAGCTCCATTTTTTCTGGCAGAGGGTTGCAGGAGGTTGTTGCAGTTGAAATGGAGCTTGGGAGCCCGTTTTTGCTGGCAGAGCACTCGGACCACTACAGATGTCCCTGACACAAGTGATGTCAAGCTGGCCATGCCCACCCAGGCCACACCCTTGGGACCCAGCCTCCCAAGGTTAAACACAACCCTGATGCGGCCCTTAATGAAATGGAGTTTGACACCCCTGCTTTACACTAACCTTTCCCAGCCTCCAAATATGAAGGAATAATATTTCCTCTCATTATACCAACTGAAAAGTCTAGGAGTTGTAGTTCCATCTATTAAAAAGTGCTTTAAGAAGGCTGCTTTATTGGATCCCAGCCTTCCACAACCTCGATATCCCTTTGAGCTGTGGCCTTCAACTCGCACAATTCACAACACTTACCTTATTAATTATGGGATTTAACGTCTCAGATACATTTAATTGTTTTAAAAAGTTGTTATCTATTATACATTTTTGCTTATCACAGAAGGGAATAATGTAAATAATGTATATATGGATGTATTTGTGTCTGTGTGTGCATGGTGATATCCTTATATATTCTGTAAACTCCTAGAGTCCAATTAGATTAAAGCAATATGGACTCCTAGAGTCCAATTAGATTAAAGCAATATATCAATCAATAAATAAACCAACCAAATCAATTTGCTGACTTTCAAAGATAAGCATCTGAATTAAGATTGGGGTGTAGTCCTCAAATTGAATTAGAAAATCTATGAGCAAAGATGAGATAAATTAAGTAATTTTTCTGAATGACTGAATCAGGATCTGGATTGAATCTTCTGCTCTATAAAATTTCAATTTATTTGAGAGTCTACATTTTTCTAGTTTAAAATTCAGTCCATCCCATTGTCACCTCAATGTGCAATTTTCTTTTTTAAAAAGCTTTCCTTGGTTATGTACTTTTTCAAATATGTACATTCTGAAGGATATATATATATATTTGTTTTCTCAGGTTTTCGCGGGTGTTTGTATGTAGGTCTTTGGTTATTCGGGTCTTCTCCCACGTAAAATTGGAAGTGTCTTGGCGACGTTTCGACGAAGTCTCATTCGTCATCTTCAGGCTGGTGTTCTCGGCTTCGTGCTTCCAGGAGCAATGTGAGATTGCAGCTGTCTCTTCCTTTTAACTGCTAGTGGGGGTGTGAGCTGATTGGGTGGGAACTTGGCTGTGTTCTGATTGGGTGGAGGTGTGTTCTGATTGGTTAGGGGCTTGGCTGTGCTCTGATTGGATGGGGGGTTGGTTGTGCTCTGATTGGCTGGGGGTGTGTTCTGTTTGGGTGGGGGCTTGGTTGTGCTCAGCTTAGTCTGAGTTGCAGGGGGATTTGAGCTGGTGAGCTGTGTTGTTGTTGTTTGGCTTCGTGTTTGTGGCCGTGCGAGCTCTTCATGGTGGGTGTCAGTCTGCTTCATGTATGGATTGGAGGGGTTTAAAGTGGCTAATGATGCAGCTGCGGTCTGGCTTCTGGTCCTTGGTCGTGGCTCATTATCAGTGTGGGTTTGAGTCTGCTTTCTGTGTGGATGTGTGGTGGTGACATCCTGTGTGGCTCTCGTGAGTGTGGGTCTGGTGTCATTTGTCATGTTAGGGACTCGTTTGTCAATAAGGGCGGGTTTCCAAATGGCTGGTAGGCAGGAGGTATCATCTCGTTTGTTCATGCTGTGTGGGCGTTTTTCTATCTCGATGGCTTCTCTGATTATTCTGTTGTTAAAGTGTTCAGTTTTGGCGATAGTTCTGGTCTTTTTAAAGTCAATATCATGTCCTGTGGCTTTAAGGTGTTGGACCAGGGAAGAAGTTGGTTCCTCTTTTCTGACTGAGTTCTTGTGTTCTTCTATGCGTGCACTTATTTGTCTGTTGGTTTGTCCGATGTATGTGGTGGGGCAGGCGGTGCATGGGATTTCATATACTCCTTGATTTTCTAACTCAATTTTGTCTTTGGGGTCCTTAGGATGGTGGATATTTTTCGGTTTGTGCAGAATGCTGTCTTGATGTTATGTTTGTGGAGGATTTTGCTTATTCTGTCTGTGGTGCCTTTTATGTATGGGAGGAGGGCTTTGCCGTTTTCTTGTTCTCTGTCTTGGATTTTAGTGGGGGTTTCTTTTTGGATTAGGTTGGTGATCTTATTTCTTTGGAATCCATTGGATGTTAGTACGTTAGTGAGAGTGTGTAGTTCGGTTTTTAGGTGTTGTTCGTCAGCTAAGCGTTTTGTTCTGGAAATGAGTGTCTTGGCTACAGAGTTGATCTGGGCAGGGTGGTGGTGTGAGAGTGCGTGCAGATAGTGGTTTGTGTGTGTTTTCTTCTGGTAGATAGTGTGTCCTAGGGAGCCATTGGATTTTCTGTAGACTAAGACATCCAGGAAGGGAAGTTGGTTGTTCGCTTCTGTTTCCATGCTGAACTGTATTTTGGGGTGTAGGCTGTTGAGGTGTGTGAGGAAGTTGTCCAGTTTTTCTTTCCCATGTGGCCAGATTATGAAGGTGTCATCTACATATCTGAGCCAGAGTTTGGGTTTGTGATCAGATTATTCTAGAGCTTGGGTTTCAAAGTATTCCATATAGAGACAGCATTCTGCACAAACCGAAAAATATCCACCATCCTAAGGAACCCCAAAGACAAAATTGAGTTAGAAAATCAAGGAGTATATGAAATCCCATGCACCGCCTGCCCCACCACATACATCGGACAAACCAACAGACGAATAAGTGCACGCATAGAAGAACACAAGAACTCAGTCAGAAAAGAGGAACCAACTTCTTCCCTGGTCCAACACCTTAAAGCCACAGGACATGATATTGACTTTAAAAAGACCAGAACTATCGCCAAAACTGAACACTTTAACAACAGAATAATCAGAGAAGCCATCGAGATAGAAAAACACCCACACAGCATGAACAAACGAGATGATACCTCCCGCCTACCAGCCATTTGGAAACCCGCCCTTATTGACAAACGAGTCCCTAACACAACGAATGACACCAGACCCACACTCACGAGAGCCACACAGGATGTCACCACCACACATCCACACAGAAAGCAGACTCAAACCCACACTGATAATGAGCCACGACCAAGGACCAGAAGCCAGACCGCAGCTGCATCATTAGCCACTTTAAACCCCTCCAATCCATACATGAAGCAGACTGACACCCACCATGAAGAGTTCGCACGGCCACAAACACGAAGCCAAACAACAACAACACAGCTCACCAGCTCAAATCCCCCTGCAACTCAGACTAAGCTGAGCACAATCAAGCCCCCACCCAAACAGAACACACCCCCAGCCAATCAGAGCACAACCAACCCCCCATCCAATCAGAGCACAGCCAAGCCCCTAACCAATCAGAACACACCTCCACCCAATCAGAACACAGCCAAGTTCCCACCCAATCAGCTCACACCCCCACTAGCAGTTAAAAGGAAGAGACAGCTGCAATCTCACATTGCTCCTGGAAGCACGAAGCCGAGAACACCAGCCTGAAGATGACAAATGAGACTTCGTCGAAACGTCGCCAAGACACTTCCAATTTTACGTGGGAGAAGACCCGAATAACCAAAGACCTACACACACACACACACACACACACACATATATATATATATATATATATATATATATATATATATATATATATATATATGCATATTTTGTATACATGTTTGCTCAGTGCACATCATTTCTTTTTCAGCCTTCTTAGTACAATGCATTTTTATATCCTTTAATTATATTTTGATTTTGTAGGTGCTTGACATGAACGAGCACATTTTTGTCTTGGTCTAGAACTAAATGTGAAGATGCTGAAGTCTGGAAGGGTAACTGAATTTTAGTTTATGAGCTATCATTTTCCCCAACCCCAGTATCATCAAATTTATTACTTTTTTTTTTAAAAAAAAATCACTTTAATTTTTATCCAGACATTCCACTTTTACTTCTACATTTCATAGAATTCTAAGAAAATATGGCTAATGAGAGTTAGAACCCAAGAATCAAATTGAGAAAAAAATGGTTAATGATTTGCAAGTGAGAATTATCCATATGATCTTTTTCTCCATCCCTACCTTGTACTGCCAAAAGAATATGAGGGCCATTTTCCTGCACAATATCATTATTTATTAACATGCCTGCCCTACACAGGTATACATCACTGTCATTCTCCTTCAGATGCTTCAGTGTGATTGTGGCCGTGTTGTTCATCTCAAAATACTCAGTGCGATTTTCATATGCACGAGCTTCCGTCTTGATTTTGCCATGTTCAATAACATAAAGCACGTTCGTGACGTCTCCAAAGGTTCGTTTCAGATACAGAGCTTCAATCCTATGCATAAACTTGCAGGTGAGATTGACAGATTGCTCTTCTTCAGCAATAAGAATCATCAATTCCTGGTTCATCATTTTATCTGGAAAGAAAAAGATCTCCTAAGTGAAGGTGATGGTGAATATTATTTATGCTCTTGCCATATTGATGTCAATGGATCTTAAATGTTATAGTACGCGGCAGTTCCTATTCCAAGTCTAATTAAAAATGCAAAACCCTGAAGATAAAGCCTCATTTTAAGATCCTTTCAGTTGTATACTTGTATTTCAGTCTTGATACTGAGGAGAAGCCCAATTTTTTTCCAGGCATTCAGCACTCACAATGCAAGTTCCAGTTCTTCCTTTACATTAGAAACAGCCTGGCTACTGAGCATTATCACAGTTTTGTAGCTTTCTATAAATACCACCTGCTGAATACCACCAGCTATAAATTCTCCTGAAAGGTGACAGACACAATAAACAAGCTTATTTTAATTTGTCATTTTGTCTCATTTAGTTTTTTATAATTGTCATTACATCATAATAGAATAGAATAGAATAGAATAGAATAGAATAGAATAGAATAGAATAGAATAGAATAGAATAGAATAGAATAGAATAGAATAGAATAGAACAGAACAGAACAGAACAGAACAGAATAGAATTTTTTATTGGCCAAGTGTGATTGGACACACAAAGACTTTGTCTTTGGTGGATATGCTCTCAGTGTACATGAAAGAAAAGATACATTCATCAAGAATCATAAGGTACAACACTTAATGATAGTCATAGAGTACAAATAAGCAATCAGGAAACTATCAATATAAATCGTAAGGATACAAGCAACAAAGTTACAGTCATACAGTCATAAGTGGAAGGAGATGGGTGGTGGGAACGATGAGAAGATTAATAGTAGTGCAGACTTAGTAAATAGTTTGACAGTGTTGAGGGAATTATTTGTTTAGCAGAGTGATGGCGTTCAGGAAAAATCTGTTCTTGTTTCTAGTTGTTCTGGTGAGAATGAGAACTGCTGCATAGTTTTGCTAAGAAAAAAATATCTTTGAATCATGGAACTGCTTTAAAAGCAGTGGCTATCACTTTCAAAATGCATTTGTTTCTTGAAGCAAGTTCAGCTGCCATATGCCACATCTAGTGTTGTCACTTAAGTATTTGAATACTTTTTTCCCCCTATGTCGGGGTTCTTTTCTTCAAATTACATCTAAACGATTACATCTAAAATAGCTGAACAGTTGTAAGAGATCTCCTAAAACTTTTCTACTTCAATGATATTCAACCTTTAAAAATTATCAGTTCCATTTGCAAGACAATCTTATTTTCAATAAGATTGTCTTTCAATCTTAGTTCAATCAATAACATTGTATTGGTTTTTTTTTTTTAATTGCCTGTCTTCTTTGAACCTATGAGGACTGTCTATCAAGCTGTTGTTCTGAATTACCAAAGAAACTTCTGTACTGTGCTATTCTTTGTTATGCTATGCTGTTCTTACTTGTTTAGCCTGTGTAAATCTGTCTGCTATTTTTATTTCATGTTTGAATGCCTTAATGCACTATTTCATTAACTGCGGTTTAAGTTGATTTGTTGGAATTCTATGCAATAATGGATTTCCTTGAAGTGCATTTCAGGAATAAATGAGCCACATTTGAGGAATAAATATAATATACTTTGAGAGTTAGTCCTTAGCATCCCAAAGATCTCAAAATATAATGTTTATATTTTTAAGATTCATTTTAGGAATCTTTAAACATATTGAATGCCGGAATTAATATAGAGAAGAAATTCTGACATAAAGAATTGTAGCTCCCGAACATATATCTTTGAATACCAGTACCAAATTTCTCTGATTCCTTACATGCTTCAACAGGGACCAGAGCTGTGTAGAGATCCGTATTTGAAGGGGAGAAGTTGACTTAGAGCATATCTCATTATGAAACACATTTTTCCTTTAGGATTGTATGGCAAGAGTTGGCCAAGCTCAGGTCAGATGTGGCTTATTTAAGGACCTACATACAGGTGTGCATACCTTCTTGATTTTTCTCGTTGGATTTAACAGCTTAATCTGAGAAAGTTAATATTATTTGCTTTCCAAGACCAACAGAAAAGATAAAACATAAAATAATAAAAATTACAAGACAAGTTAATGAAACAATTTAATAATGCAAGAAAGGCAACAGTCTCTGCAAACCATTACTATTCATAGAAATATTGCAGAAATTAGTTAGTATACAAAAAGGAATTTCAGTGGGATTGTAATAATAAAAGACTCTTTGACACCATGAAAACTAATAGCATCATTTGTATCCATTACTTTTAAGTACATTTGGAAAGGAATCTTCTCACATTTTAAATATACAATATTTCTAGACATGTCTCAGACAAATCTGAATATCCTACTTTGTATCCCACATTCAGACAAAACATATTTATGTTTTTTCAGACAATTTCTGCTTTTATACACTGAAATTCTCTACTTTACATGTGCATTAGCAAGGCTGCACAGATGCCACGACAGCTATGGAACACCAAGGTAGAGGTAAAACAAAAGTAATCATTAACACCTGGTTTTAGCCAAATAAAATGGAATAAATTGAAAGAAGATACGATTGTCTGGAATTTTGAATAACAGTTCTCAAAATGCCACCATATTTTATTGCAACTCCTACTTAGTTACAACCAGTTGCTAGACTGGGTTTCTCCGCTGTTTACTCATCTTGCAAAAAAAAAAAAAAAACCCACACACAAAACATACTTCTACAAGTCATGTTAAAATATAAATAAAGCCTACACATTCTGAGATAATTGATACGAACATTCTGAGTATTTATATTATTCAAAGAAAACTTTGATTTATACCAAAGTGCTAAACCCAAATCTGATTTCTTCCCCTGTAGTCAGCCAGAACAGTTGCTCTCTTTATATCATAAATAAAAGCAAGATCAAGACAAATAAACAGTCTTTTTTTTAAAACTTAACCCATTAATTCTCAGTGAGGGTTAAAAATCAGTAAAATAGTTTTCTACCTTTTGATCCTGCATTTCCAGGAGAAAGCAGCAAGAGAAAATACATAGAAAAGATCCAAAGCATTTTGCAACAGTAGTTTTTTTCTACCTGAAACCAGCTACTCTTTACCCACAGAGCAAAAATTGCCTTCCCATTTGGGTGATCATGTGATTTTCAACCAAATGAGTGCTTGGCTTAGCATAAACCACATCAGTATATACAGTCAAATCTAATGGTGTGAGTAACTATCCACAAATAAAACCACATTTCTGACAAGATACAAACAACATGTGTTCAGCCTTAGTCCTTGTTTTAGCAAAATCACAAAACAGTCACAAAAATGAAGAGCCTGGTGGCACAGCAGACTAAAGCACTGTTATTAACAGTGCTGTTATTAACATCAGCTGTCTGAAATTACTGTAAGTTCAAATCTCACCAGGCTCAAGATTGACTCAGCCTTCCATCCTTTCTAAGGTAGGTAAAATGCGGACCCATATTGTGGGGGCAATAAGCTGATTTTGTATAAAATATACAAAAAGTATGAAGGCTATTGCTTAACGCATTGTAAGCCGCCCTGAGTCTCCGGAGAAGGGCGGCATATAAATTAAATAAAAAAAAATGTTCATGCTAGTCCTTCATAAGCAACGTTTGCTCCCACTTCATTCCACACCCACATACAAATGATTTATCATAGTGTCTGTAAAATAGATGGAAGGACTAAAATAAAAACAATTTTTATTAATTTCTCTTTGTGTTGCTTATTGTCGTTTTGTCATATCCTTTTCATCATAATTTTCTGTCAAGCACCTTCCCAAGTACACATGCCCAACTAATCTACAATAATTTTTGCATTCATACTTGATAGGGAGGGGGACAATAATAGTATTCTTCCAATCATCAGGCCAAGGTGAAGTTTTTATATACATCATTAAATAAACGGTGATGTCATATTCAAATTTTGTCTGTATTTAAAACATTATTAATGAAAAAAATAACACTTTAAAAAACAAATTTAGGAGATTGTTTATTGATTTTTGGGAGCATCCTAAGATTACTATGTAAGTAATACTAATACTATTAATATTAATACTGTGGCCATAAAAGTTCTTAAAATTAAATAAATACATTTTCCCACTATCTCATCTACCCCACAGCCTTATCATTTTCAATGTTTCATAACAGTTATTTCATTTTCATCCCTTTGTTTCAATTCTAACTTGACATATTTTCCCACATTTTTCTTTAAAACAAAGTTTCCAGCATTCCCACTCTTGGGTAATTTTATCTCAAATTATTTCAACACTTTTAATTCCATGAGCTTTCATGGAGGTTCCTTGTTTAGCCCACCTCAATAGCTTCCAAAGCAACTTATTTCCCTCAAAATCACTCATTTTGTGGGCCATTTTTAATCTTATTGTTTCCTGATTTCTGACTACATTACTGTCTTCCCCCCTCAACACACATTATGCAATATCTTTCTTACCCTAAGTTTTATCTTACATTATTATTATTATTTTTTATTATTAAATTTATTTGCTGCTTATCTTGCCAGGGAGCAACTCTACATGCTTATTTCCTCATACACAGCTTATTTCAATTCGTCATTTCATCTAATGACTCTCCTTAGAATATCTCAATACATTTCTTTATTACCCTGGACAGTGATATAATTGTTATTCCAACTTCATGCAGTAATCCAATGTTCTTGTATTATGGCCCTTCCCATTCATTTTGTTGCTAGATTAATTTATCTTCTAATACTTTTATATACAGCATTCATATTTTCTTTTTCTGTAGACATTCTACTTTCACTCTACTTTCTTTCACTTATTTCCTTTTCTTCCATGTCTATTTCCCCCCCTAAAGATTCATTATTGACACTAATAAATATGACACACATTCAGATCATCTAATCATCCTTGTTTCCAAGACCATTTCTTCCTGGATCAACTTGGGCCACATGATGCTACGTAATAAAGTTCCACATAACCAACAGCATTCAGTATCTCTGTATCAAGAGCTTTAGGTATGGCAGATAGACAAGCTACCAAATCTGGACTGCCGATGTGCAGGCATAAACATCGTTTTACTGTCCTCTAGTGGTTGTCTAGGTTTTTTGCAGCCTATACCTGGTAGCCTTAACGTACCAAACTGCAAAGATCTACTTAGAAAGCTTTATTCAGTCATTTTTGATCGGATTCTGTTCCTTCCACACGTGCTCAGCAGAGCAAAAAGCAAAAAATTAAAAACAGTTTAAAAATATTTAATCTTGCCAGCCATCTAGCATCTTGAAGTGCAAAATGCCAAACAAAGTAAGATTAAATGACTTTCATTTTGTTACATAGTGAGTAATCCATATTGAATGACAAATACAGTTTTTCAAAATTCATCGTCCAGCTTCTTAACAAAAAATAGTGATCTTAACCACATTCATACAATCTTAGATTCTCCATCTTTGTATACCTGTAGTTCAGAGTTGAACTGTGGAGTCTTTGCTGCTCTTTGAGCATGGCTGTTTGCTTGCAGATGTCTTACTACCTGACTGGATAAGATCATCAGTGATTGGATTTGTGGGATTTGCTCCATTACTGGTATATACAATAGCTTGACCTCAGGGGTGAAATCTAAAAATTTTCCCTACCGGTTCTGTGGGCGTGGCTTGAAGGTCAGGTGATCGGGTGGGTGTGGCTTGGTGGTCAGGTGACTGGGTGGGCATGGCCAATAATAATAAATAATAAAAATAATAAACAAAGTACACAAAACAATAAGAGGTACCAAAAACCAACTTTCACACTTTACACACACACCCCACAGCACAACACAACTGACTCACACGCAATGTAAAAGCAGCTGCACTTCACCCAAAATGGTCCCTGCAACAAGCAGGAACCTCACAGAGGCACAAAAAGCTCAAAAACCAACTTCCACACTTCACACACACACAACACAACACAACTGACTCACACACAATGTAAAAGCAGCTGCACTTCACCCAAAATGGCCTCTGCAACAAGCAGGAACCTCACACAGCCACAAAAAGCTCAAAAACCAACTTTCACACTTTTTCCACACAAAATGCTATATACAGCTTTGTGAGATTTTGTGTGTTTGTGTAGTTAGAGTGAAACACTACAGAAACACACCAAATCTCAGAAAGTTGCACAAATTAAATAAATCAATTTATTATTTTATTTTATTTTATTTATATTTTTAGATAAAAACAGCTAAATTTAAAACTTCCTTAACTTTAAATTGCTGTCTAAAAAAAAAAAAAAAACTCCTAAACCCCTCCCCCCATTAACTATTTTTTTTAAAGCTCCCAGTTACTAACCAAATTGAAGGCACAAGGCAGGCAGGCAGGCAGATTGAACTGCTCACCGATTGCATTGATTGCAGGCAGGCAGATTAAATTGCTAGCGGATGCAAAGGATTACAGCAGCCAAAGCAAGGCAGGAAAAGCAAGCGAGCCTGAAGGAAGCAGCAAGCTGCCAAGTAGACAAGTGAGGACTGGGCAATTGGGTGGGCAAGGCCGGTGGGGGGGGCAGGGATTTTTGCTACCGGTTCTCCGAACTACCCGCCTCCATTGCTAACGGATCGTCCAATCAGGTCCAAACCGGGAGCATTTCACCCCTGCTTGACCTACCAGTGTTTTCCTTGGTAGTCTTAGATGCTCATAATCTAGATCAGTGGCCCCCAATCTTTTGGGCACCAGGGACACAATTTCATGTGCTGCCTGCATCCCATGAATGGGACTCCTCTTGTTCGCGCAGCCTAGTTGCGGGCATGCTGCGGACCAGTGCTGGTCCATGGACCAGGGATTTGGAGACCCCTGATCTAGATTGCAATTCCAGAAGAATCAAGGTTAAATACCCAGACAGAACATTCATTATACAGGAAGATAACAAAGAAGTACAGTTCACATATATATGAAACTTCCAAGATGGCTTGGCCAGTGCCACCTTGGCTTTTTCTCATAGGTAAATGAAATAGACCAGAGTGCCTTTCACTCATCCAGTTCATCTGGGAGTTGCCTGATTTTAGAGAATTGCCTTTTGTTGTGGAAACTATGCCCTCTTTTTTCTTCAAAGTCATCAGTTTTGATAAATTGCATCAGCTGAAGTCTCCCAAACCCTTTTTGCTTCCATGGCTGCTTTAGGTGGGTCTCATGCATTACATTTTCCATAGATGTCAATTCACAAACATGTGGCATAAAGCTACGTATACTTGTGTTTGTTTGTTGTGTTTATATACTGCCATATTTAGCAAAAATAACTCCTATAATGGTTTATAACTCCAAACATAAAAGCAGAATGAAGCATAATAAAAATAAAAACAGCCATAAAATTTGCTGTGTATTAGTGCCCATACATTTCCCAAGGCCCTCTGGAATAGCTCTGTTGTTAACAATTTCTGGAAATCAAGAGGGAAAGTGTTCCATTACATGGTCACAGTAGCAGAAAAATGTTGCCTGTAAGTCTCAGCCCATTTCATATATATAATGCCAATATATTGGCATTAATTCAGAGTTAAAATAAATTTATAAATTTAATATAAATAATATATTTAAACAATTAAATAATATATTCTAACAAACTTTTGTTTTGGGGTTTTGTTTTTTGTTTTTTGCTAAGAAAACTAAGTTATTTACTTGCATGCTTAGATCATATGTTAAGTGTATGACAGAGCTACAGTTTCAAAAGCAGTTGAAATATGTAAAAATTGGGAATAATAAGTCTGTATGTGCACCTTCAAGTTAGCCTTGACTGCAGGCAACAAGTACCTGCAATTTTCTTGGCAACATTTTTGGAAGGGGTTTATCACGGCATTCTTCCTATGACTTCCTATGACTTTGTGTGAGGAAAGCTTTCCTCACACAAGCACGAAGCCAAAGACACCAACCTGAAGATGACGAGTGGGACCTCGTCGAAACGTCGCCAAGATACTCTCAATCTTACATGGGAAAAGACCCGAATACACCAAAACTTGCATACAGTATATATATAAATATATCATTAACTATGTGTATTTACATGTCTGAAAGCCTACATAACAACAGACAGAAATATTTATTTACACATTTGATTAAACCCGATCCATTTCTATTGTTAGGTGATTTTTTTGAAGATTGTATTAATAATGTTCAAAAAATAACCACCCAATAAAATAATAATCCTTATTACAACAGTAATATTTTAAAATGAAGTGTCCACAATACAGAGGATAAAGTTCCCCACCTAACCCCCCCAAAAAATAATCAGTTTATCAAATTACATAATTTATCAAATTAAAACCCAATGGAATGGGAGATTTTTAATTCAGCCGGAGTCCATGTTGGGAGGGTATACATCTGTTAGGCCGCAAACCTAGAATAACTCATAGTGATACTTCCAAGCTGAGTTCTTTATTGTTTTCATACCTTGACCAGACTGAGGATTCTTGGATAGGATAGGATAGGATAGGATAGGATAGGATAGGATAGGATAGGATAGGATAGGATAGGATAGGATAGGACAGGACAGGACAGGACAGGACAGGACAGGACAGGACAGGACAAGAGAGAACAAGAGAGAACAAGGTAAAGCTGGAAGGGATCTTGGAGATCTTAGTCCTCTGGAATATGCCCTCTCTCTCCTGGGAATCCATCTCCTTACTACATTTTATTACAGAATCTGAACCTGAACAGATTGCTGGAAAAAAATACTGTGTAATTAATACTAAGTAATTAGCAGAATGTCCCATTAAATAGAAAAAACTGCCCATGATATAGTTGTCTTGAATGCAGAGTACAGACTTAGTACTCTGAGCTGGCAATATATGTAAGCAGACATTCATTAAATTTGAAGTAAATTGTTGATTTTTTAAAAACAAGATCTGTGAGAAACTGAAAACTGGCAGGGAGAACTTCAACAGATGTAGGAAGAGACGGTAGGGCCTAGCAGTGGGAATGATGCAAAGAAAATGTTTCTTTTAAAAAATAATATCTTTATTAAGTTTCAATTTCACATATTAAATTGCATACTATCATAAAAAGAAAAGGAAAAGGTAAAGAAAAAAATACATTAAAGTGTCCAAAAATACAACTAACAAATGCAACAAAAATGCCCTCTATCTTTTTTTTAGTAGATATATTAACTATCTAATCAAATTATTGTCATGAAGAAAATGTTTGAAAGTGATATGACCTTAATTGACTTGAAGTCTGCCTTTGGGTTTTCCCTTGAATAACATTGTATTAGAAGGAGATTATATGAGCTATATACATATTCAGTCATTAGAACAGTATTTTGGTGCTAGATAAGAGTTAACAAAATTAAAAGGGGTTGGACTTAGTCCACTTATGTAAATATGGAGGCTCTAGAATAATCCTTTTTTTTGCCACTCCTTCTCTTATGCCTCTATTATCCCCTGTAAATCCATTTTATAACAATTTAATAAAAATTACTCAGTATATTTCTATAGTTCCGTCTCAATATTTAAAAATTCCTGCTTAATAAAATTTCATCAATCCCATAATTATACCTCCAAAACCCCTAAATTTATGATCTTTAAAATTCTTTAATAATATACAGCCTTATAGTTTTCTAATTATATATCTTCCAATTGTCCAAATTTTAAAGTCTTATTTAACTTTCCTTCTTTTCTCTTTTCTTCTGTCACCTTTCTTCTTTTGTCTCATAGAATGTTCTGTTGAATAACATTAATAGTCCAAATTCAAGTTAATCCACTAGATTCCTCCAATCTTTCAGATCCATAATCCAATAGCCAATTTTAATAAAGTTTAGTTATTTGCAAGGTAGTTCCTTTTAAGAATCTTCAGAAGTGAAAAGTTGTCTTCTAAAAGTAAAGTCAAGGTCAGGCCATCTTCCAGATGTTATTACTTCTATTCTGTGTATTAGACTTTGTGTGTATTGAGTTGACTTTTACTGAGCATACTGTGGCTATAGTGCTGTAGTACTTCTCTTCTTCCTTCACCACCCCTACAAGGCGGCTAGGGTCTCCCGACAGCGGTTACCAACTGGATTTCGTGAGGCTCAGCGGAGCCCGCTATTTTCCAGCCATTCTCACCACAACGTCAACCGGAAGTCCCAATTGCAACTTCTTAAATTAAAATGTTCAACCTCTTCATTATTATTTACATCTGTAAATTGATTTTGTCCATAGTTTTCAGAAAAGTCATGAATCTAATTTCTCCAAGGAAATTTACAATTTAGATCACATTACTGTACATATTTGAAGGTGAAGGGAAGATTCTGCAGAGTTTAAATACTAGAAGCAAATAGAAATTAAATCTTGTGTAAAGCCTGAAGACCATTTCTTTTATTAAGCTGGATATGCAAGTATGTTCTTCCAACTACGATGGATTTGTTTCCTGGTAAGTAAAAAAACAAATGAACAAAAAGATTGAATAGACTCATAAAGCTGAAGACCGTGTAATTATTTGTATGCTAATGTTATTAAATAAAACAATAAATTATTTGCCTTTAAATTGTTTGAATTGCTTTTTATTTATTCAATCTCCAAATGATGAATGTGACTTAAGAAGTCTTAATATTTGTGTGTGTGTCCTATTCAAAGATTCTACTTAGGACATAGGATGGAACAATGATCATCCATAGAGCATATGGTTCATATACATTACAGCTGGTTCTTGATTTATGACTGATCACTTCATTCAAAGTTGCAATGGATCTCCCCAGAGCTACTTTTGACTCAGTTTCAAATTGCCTTTCGAGACAACCTTATATTTACTGATTGGATTAAAAGCAATTTCTTTCCCTGATGGATAAAAGGGAGATTACAGAGGTAGCAGCAAGAAAGCCACTGGGTAGGTTATGTTATGTAAGTAACTACCAAGTATGTCAACATATATATAGACCTATAAAGAGATACATTATATACTTACACTGAATTGGAAGAAATACATGGATTTGTTTGCATGAGTGAATTTCTGCCATTTCTGCACAATAAACAAGGAATAAACAAATAGTGAAGTTAACAAGACCAAGAAAACAGTTAATGAGTATTTTCTATCTTTTTTTAATGAGGCAAAAAGTCTACTTTTATTGTTCATTTTTAATTAACCTTTCTTTATTTTATTTACATGGGTAATCCCCTCATCACAGTGATTCTGGCAGTGAACACACTTTAAATGAACTGTAATGTAAATAAAATAAAATATAAAAATTTAAAATGTATAATATATATTATAACATAAAATATGTTCTGTAATTGTTTCCATTCATTTTCAGGGTTTGAGTATTTGAAATTATTTAAATGGACCCATGCTTTTTCTTTAAGGCAATAAACAGGCCAAAGTCTCCTTTTAATTAAGCTCCTGATAACCTATATTCAGACAGTCATGCAGTGTTCTTAACAACAGTATAAATATGGTTTACTATTGCCTTCTTCTGAGATATTTTTTTACTAGCAAGAAAAATAAATTCAAATATAATCTCAAGATTTTTGCACATTATAGGATTCCCCATGCATTTTCAGTTATTGGGAAATGATATTAATAGATAAAATACAGGTAGAAAAAAAGGCACATGGACATAGGATGCAGTGAAAAGGGTTGGAGTTTCCCATGAACACTGTGGCTCATGGGTTGGTGATTTATTGGATTCAAACCAAGGAAGTTAACATTGGGTCCATTCAAATATATTTCAATATTTTCTAGGCACCATAGATTGAACATTTAAGTATGAGGATAGATTGAATATTTAAGTATGAGGTCCCAGAGATGATAAATAATGATGCAGATGCAATGTTTTCATGCCAAATAAGAAAGCCCCAATTTTTTTTTGCCATGTCTGGCTTTATAACAATGGTTAAAGTAAATGGTCGTTAGGTATTGAAAAATATTAATCTCTAGTTAGCCCTTACCTGCAGAAGATAATTTTTCCTCCCTGTTCTCCACCACGTTACAGCCAATAAAATGCAAGCCAATGAAATAATAGCTATCACAATGATTATTATCATAGGTGTATTCAGCGTAGACTTTTCTGCTATAATCATGGAAGTGCTAACATTTTGAAGTATCATACATGTAGAGACTGTATAAAATTAAGAAAATGGAGTTAATTTTCCACCTGGACAATTAAAAGGTACTACCCTGTTTCCCCTAAAATAAGGCATCCTCTGATAATAAGCCCAATCGGGCTTTTGAGCACATGCACTAAAATAAGCCCTCCCCCGAAAATAAGTCCTCCCCGAAAATATTTAAACGCATGCACAGCCAGTCCCCACCATTTCCTCTGCTTTCCTCCACGCGTCCCAAAATAATAAGACCTCCCTGAAAATAAGGCCAAGCGCTTATTTCGGGGTTCAAAAAAATATAAGACAGGGTCTTATTTTCGGGGAAATACAGGTATCTTCTTGAAGTTGTGCTAAATTCCAGGTAATTTCATGGACATGTCCATATGATTTTCTTGGCAACTACACAGACATGTTTCTTCCAAATTTAGTCTAGTTCTGGGTTTTCTTGGGTGGTTTTAAATCCAGGTATGAACTTTGATCCTACTTAGCTTTTTTGATTCAACCAAGTTCAACTATATGCTGTTATCTAGCAAAGTGTATGATGCTTATCAAAGATACAACATAGAAGGAAGCCATTTGCTTCCCAAAAGTGGGACCACTACAAGTCCCTGCTTTGCCATCAAACTAAAACCATTGCCCCCATTCTGTTGAAAGAATCTCTTCTCCCAGGTCTGTCAACAAAAAGTACATCCTATTAGTTTTGTCATAGAAACCAAATGTTAACCTAATATTATACTGAATATTAGATACATGGAACAAGTAACATGACAAAGTGGTGGTCTTCATGTGCTGCTGGAATTCTAGACAGAACTCCAGACAGTAGCTTGCCAAGAACTCAATGCAAGACAGTGATTGGCCCCCAAGCATCAATCTCACATTTTTATTAATTCACCCCCAAAGATCTTATAATTACATTTCCATTTAATCACTCCAAAATGCTCATTACCCACCCAAAATTATTCAGTGAAAACAGTGGGATCTTAGTGGAATCTGAACAAACACAATTGTCAAGCCTATCTTGGGAAAGATATCTTATGCTAACTGTTCTTTTAATATTTTAATTACCTATGTTCCTAGATTGGTTGTTGATAATTTGAAGTATAGATGTGACAATGAAAAAATGAAACATACCTTGTCTGCTAGGAACTCTTGTGTGGTTCAAAGTACAGCAATATTCAGTTTCAGAGGGAGCAGATTCCAGTTGAAGGGTATTGCTCAGGCTGAATGACCCATTCTCATTTTTCACAGACTGAGATGTTGATTTATGGGTCAGATTAGTTCCACCCTTAAAAACCCAATAGAACTTCTCCTCTGGGTAACCTCCAGATGCTGTACAAATAAGAGTGTCTTCCTGTTTCATGACTTGAGGATTCGTATATGGTGCTGCCAAAATATAACAATGCACTAATCAGAACAGAACTACATGGCTCATAGACTTTAAAGGGATTCTCCAAGATCTACTGTTTTTCCGGTTATATTTGTGTCACTCCCATCCCTTGTCTCTCTTCAGGAATGTATAGATCCAAGCCAGTTATCATTAAGCTCTAATTTTTTTTCATTGCATTATTTAAAAAAATAGAGTAACTGCAAACTAGTGATTGCTGTGGATGCCCACAGGATAGTTCCAGAGTCATCATAATTGGCAAATCAAATGCATATAATTAACTGGGGGAATTCAAAATTAGATTTTTGCAGTTAATATTATGATATATTTTGCTGCAATAATATTCTAGACTTTAAAAGAAGAACAATGATTTATTTATTTACTTGTTTGATTGTTTGTTAATTTGTTTGTTTATTTATTTATTATAGGCTGTCCAACTAACTTTCTCTTTCAGTCTTTCACTTTCTCAGTCTAACACACCTCACAAGTGTTGTGGGGAAAATAGGAGGAGAAAGACATACTAGGTATGTTATCTACCTTGATTTATTTATAAAAATAATAAAGGCAGGGTAAAAACAAACAAACAAACAAACATTATTCTGGATTGTACAATTTTAAAAAATGTACCAGAACTCACAGTTTCCTGGTTTCTAGCCTGATGATTTAATCACTAGACCAAATAGTCTTTTCTATAAAGGATTTTGAAAGTATATTTCAAAGAATTCATGTTTATGACATTCTGTTTGTTCCATACTTCTAAATGCTTGCTTAGTGAATAGGCAGAGTGGAGAAGACTGATTTGAAGCTTTCTGGAAGCATCTGATTAACATTCCTGGAAATAAAAGTGAAGGACTACATGGGCATACTTTGTTAGAAGGAAAGCCTGAGAAAATAATACAGAATGACCCCATGTTCAGTTTAGTATATGATAGGTAGAGATAAACTCTGACAAGATTTGGAGATTCTGTTATTCTACCACCTATAACAACAAAAAGCACCCCAGAACCCTCGCCACACTTGTTTCTTGACTTTGCCCTTTCCAAATTTCTTTCTGCAACACTAAGCAAAATCAAGGCAGGATTGTTTTGAGTTTCTTTCTCACCCTTCCATCTTTCTTAGTACTGTATAATCTTTTCTCCAAGTTCCCTTTCAATGGCTCATTTACTCATCTTCCTTCCCAAGGGCAGATCTACATAATGTCAGCATGCAAGCCCCACCTTTTATGCTTGGATTGCAAGGTAGCACACAAGTATATGAAGGCTGGAGTGTATGTCAGGATTGGCATTTAGTCATTGACTCCATCCCTCTCCTCCCCCTGTGCTGATGTTTATGGTGAAAGCCAGTATTAATAGTGAAATTTTATGAATGGCAGTTGCTGTAGTAATTGATTTTGACCAACACACATTCAATTCTAGTTTCTTGAGGTTCATTGATCATAGGCTCAGACTTACCAAACACCTCTAGAGATATACTCAGATTATCCATACAGTTTCTAGTTATATAACTTAATATATAGGTTCCTTCATGTGATATCTTTATTGGGTTAATACTCAGAGAAGCTGTATTGTTGTGAAATTCCAATGTTGTTTCACCATCAGTCAAGGTGCTATTCGGTTTTTTGATGACACCTTTGGGAATACAGTCTCCCTTAAGGGGGCAGAATCTTATTCCCATAGATACAATGGGTGCATTATTCTTGCATTTAATCATAATGTCTTTTCCAAGTTCTGCAATGTTGGGTTTTGAACATGATAAACAATCATCCCCTGGGGGAAAAAAAGCAGAAGACATACCATTACACTGCATGTTTTTCATTTACCAAACCTAAACTATTAGGAATTAAGAATGCTATTTCTATAGCCAGAAGACATATTTGGATAGAAAAAGTTCAGTGTTTAGTAGTTCAGGCAATAAGGCTAATAGGAAAGCTCTCCTAAAGTTTGGGACAATGGCTGCTATTCAGTGTTGTCACCTCTGTTTTGTCTGAGGCATGGATAAACTGAATTCATAACAACCATTAATTGGATACAGCAAAAAAAAAAATGACAGTTAAAAATAATATATAAGCTGAATAACTGAATGTATAACAATGAACAAGAATATCTAGTTTTTCAGCCATGTTTTATTAAGTAATATTTCCTCTTTCTAAAGCCTTATAAGAATCATACAAGCAAACAAACATATTAAAAAACAGATGGTTTGTATCCTATAACTGAATTGTTTTTATTGATTTGACTTACTTTAAGTTTGTAATAATTTCTAAAAATCATGAGTTTGGCATTTGGTCCTTAGCATAAACTTGCAGGATATTCTTCCTCCCTACCTGGCTAGTGTACAGGTTATTAGTATTATATAACTCGACATAGTTAACATGCATTAATAGAGACACACCATTTCAATTCTCTAAAAATACAGCAGCTGTAGCTTTAATGTTAGAAATGATTACTCTTTTTTCCTTCTCCAATAAAAGGCAAAGTAAAATAAGAGTAAAGGAAATGCAGTTGAAGGAATCTCACCTATGTCCTGTTATAAGGCAGTATAAAAATATTGTGGCTATAAAATATACTGAGACAATAGAAAACATTTACCTGCTTGAATGTCACTTAAAACATTCAACAGTAGGAAAGTGAATAGTAACATTCGTAAAGATGCCATATTAACACCAATTGTTTCTGGAATCTCAGCGGAAGGCATTTCAGAAACTGAGTCACCAACTTGAAATAGCAATCAACGTTTTTCCTGTTGAAAAATGACGACATTAAGTATTCCTTCTCCATCTTGCTCAATTAGAATAATCTGTGAATAAAATTATTCCCAAATAATTCTTTACCCTGTACTTCTGGATTAAAACCTTTCTTTTAAAAAAAGTTTTGTAGAAGAAAAAAAAAATCTCATCATCATTTAAGAAAATGGTAACTGAGAGCCACTTTGGTGTAATGGTGAAGGGGCTACAAACCAGGAGAATGGAGCTTGTCAATCGAAAGGTCAGCAGTTCAGCAGTTTGAATCCCTAGTGCCGCATAATGGGGTGAGGTCCTGTTACTTGTCCCTGTTTCTGCCAACCTAGAAGTTCAAAAGCATGTAAAAAATGCAAGTAGAAAAATAGGGACCACTTTTGGTGGGAAGGTAACAGTGTTCTGTGTGCCTTTGGCGTTTAGTCATGTCGGCCACTTGACCACGGAGACATCTTCAGACAGCGTTGGCTCTTCGGCTTTGAAATGGAGATGAGCACCGCCCCCTAGAGCCATGAACGACTAACACATACGTGCGAAGGAAACCTTTAACTTTAGCCATGAAAGCTAACTGAATGCCTTTAGCCCAGTTATTTTTGCTCAGCCTATTATGTCAGGCTCTGGTGTCAAGCTTGTTTGTCATTCTAATTACAAGCTGTGAAGCAACATTTGGTTGATGCAAAAAAAAAAAAAAAAAAAAGCAGCCCATGCAGTTGCAAGATAAATTCTAGGACAGGGCTGTCAAATTCGTAGTAAAAAATTTTTAATCCCACCACTGAAGCAGTTGTTCACTTCAAATGATTGTCAAGATATTTAAGTATTTTTTATATATAAAAACATCTATTGGTACTACCAATTCATATCTTTAAAATGTCACGGTACTAGCTGTGAAGTAAGTCACCTTATGACAATAGCAAAACAAAACATTTCAGTCAGATTAGAAGCCTGTACTACATTCATTTATAAAAATATTCTGTTATTTCTTTTCTCACCAAAAGAGGACCCCCTGTCTCTTTTGAGTGTATCAGTAACATAAGGTTAACTCGTAACTGATTTTAAACAAATGGCTCTCAACATCTATTATAATTTCTCCCCATAACACATGATGATGTGAATGTTTTCGCTGATATATCTGTGTCTAGTATGAGTTAAAAGAATTGTTATCGGTTCACATTTTTTCCTTCTGCCATCACAGAGTTTCAGTGAGTTTGCATTTATATAGTAAATCCAGCACATGGTATCAAATTATAATTATAGTGGGATGGAGCTCCAGAGATCATTCAGTTTGTAATACAAAGTGGTTTTTTAAATCTATCTTTATTGTTGAAATAGTGAAATACTGTACAAAAGAGAAAACGAAGTAAAATAAGATAAAATAAAATAAAAGAACAGCTTTATGAAAAGGCTATTTCATAAAGTTATTGTTATTATTATAACAAATGGGGTTATTGTTTAGGTCCTAGAAGCCATATTCCAAACGTCTAAATTTGCCTTGCTGTGCAATGAGTTGTATATAAACCATCCTTTCTTACTTAAATTTACTGTGTATACTGTATATACTGCAAATTGTGCCACTGCAGTATATTCTCTAATTTTAGTCTCCCAATCTGATACCTTCTGCAAAGTTTCTCTGGGAATTTTATTCTTGTGGCTGTCAACATATATAATAGTAAACTGTATATTTTACATTTATGTTTCCTGGAATTATACCTAAGAAAATAATTGTGCTTTAAGTTCAATTTTTAGTTTTTGAATTTTTTGAATGTTTTAATGTATTTCTTTCCAGTTCCTTTGAGCTTTTATTATTAACATAACCATCACATGTGATAAAATTTTCCATCTCTGTTATGGCATTTCCAACATTTGTTGTCATGTGCCTTGTCTGTCTTGGCAATCATTGATGGAGTTAATTATAGTTCAGAGTAACTTTTATAGATTTTTTTTTGGTAACTCTTCCCACAGGGCCATTGTGATTGTTTCTTTGAATTTTAATATCAATTATACCATAGCACTTTTGATTTGTTCTGTGTCCATGTTGCGTTTCACCAGCAATTTGTAAATACATTCTAATGTGTGTTCTTGATTTTGTATCAGCATTTCAAATTATGTTATTTTTCTCAAGATCCTTGCTTCTTTTTTAAGATCTCTTTGTGTTTTTTTTCAGTGTTCTTTTCAGTGTTCTTTGGACAATTCTTGTGACTTTAATCTCTTTCCTGAATCTGGATATAACATGTTGGCAAATGTAATTAATTTTATTTTATTATTTTATAACACTTTATTCCTCTTCTCTATCACTATTAGTGTCCTCTCTTTTCTGATTTGAGATTTAGTTGGTGGCCTTCAACTGATGGAAGACATTCAGTGCAAAAGGGAGAGATAATGTTTTCCAGAGATTTCTGCATATACATGCAGTAAGATAAGGACTTTTCTGCAGAATTTGCACTTAAAATTACTGTGCTTGTTTCCCAGGAGCATGTGTTATCACCTTTTAATTAAAATATACATTTTCAATCTATATTAAAATTAGATAATTTCAGCAAGTAATATTGCAGCATATTTTTCCCACTAACACAATCACTACAAGTATGTAGCCAAGATTTTTGCGTGACTAAGGGTACTTTTACAGCTAACTTCATGCATACACAGCAATTTATTACCAGAATTAAACCAAAGTGAAAGTATTGCAGCAAAGTATCAAAACTCTTCTAACTTTACCTTTGTCCCAGAGCTATATTGTTAGCAAACACCTAGTCTGCCTTTAGCAACTAACTCTCCCCTTTTTCCTCCTCTTCCCTCTCCCTCAGCTTTTCACTCAGAAAGATAAGAAAGGGAAGATAAGAAGGGAGTTGGCTGGTTTTGGTGTGCACATAAAATCATTCTTTATTCTCTTTTTGGATCCTGACAGACATTCCTCCACAACTGAAGTTGTGTGATGCACCTCCCTCTGAGTCTTCTGCCCAGTCTTGCCCTGTGTGGGACTTCTCCAAGGTCTCTGGTTGTCTGTCTGCAGGTAGTACAAGAGCCTTGGTAGTACAGTGGTCTAAGGCACCCTGTTATTAAGCTTGTTATTAAGACCAGCTGCCTGCAATTACTGCAGGTTCGAATCTCGCCAAGGCTCAAGGTTGACTCAGCCTTCCATCCTTTCTAAGGTAGGTAAATTGAGGACCCAGTTGTGGGGGCAATAAGCTGACTTTGTATAAATATACAAAAGAATGAAGGCTATTGCTTAGCGCATTGTAAGCCGCCCTGAGTCTCTGGAGAAGGGCGGCATATAAATCTAAATAAAAATAAAAAAATAAAATAAATAAAAACCATGACTCTTTGTTCCGTCCACTTTGGGTATTGGGTGAAGCATATCCCTTTGTCTGTTTGTCACTTCTCTTGTCCCAAGAAGCCTCCAGGTGACATCTTCAACCTTTTTCTTCTTCTGGAGGCAGGAAACAGCATTTACACAGTCCAATGGCCCAGGACACTGAAGCAATCTCTCTTTCTAGTCTGATTTCCCATATGTCTCTTCTAAGGCATTCACTGCCTTGATGCCTCAGAAGGGCAAAGACTCAAACGTGACATGCCTCTCCATTTTCCTTCTCTCTCACTCTCTCTCGCTCTGATTTTTCTCTCCTGGACTTTTTTTTTTTTTTTTAATTTATATGCTTCATATAAACTTCAATACCCATATATTATGTCTGCCCATTAGAATGCTTTTTCTATCTGTAGGAGGTTAGCACCCACCCTTCTCCTAGAAGAATGAAATATTTTAGGAAATATTAAAAAGGCAGAATATTACATTTCCCTGGATGAGAAATGGAGAAACATGTTTTAAAGACAAAGCAGCTCCCTGCAGCTTCCTGCCTCCCCCCTTGTCAATGGGCCAGAGGCAGAAACTCATTCCCCCCACCTTTGTCAATGGGCCATCATCTGCACCACAATAGGACCCATCTAGCAACAGAAACTCACCAAGGCTCAAGCAAGCTTGAGAGACAACCTACAAAGTTAGCTAAGGCCCTTGCCCCCTGGGAGTTTGACAACCAATCATGATATATTTCTTATACAGGAACAGGAAACACTAAGGTGGGGCCCATCAAAGGGTATAAACTCAGACACTCTCAGCATCTCGGTCTTTTCTTTGCTTCTTCAGCCAACATTTTGAACAACATTGTGATCACCTTTTCTTTTCAGGAACTCAAGCCATGTGATTCCTGTCCACCATTAAATCATCTTTCCAAGCAGTCTCTATGTTTCCAGTGTCTTTTTCCTCACTTGAACTGAACCCAGAAGGATATTTCTTCTAACAAATCCTAGCTAGCAACCAAAGCAACTTGTTTGCCCCCAGGATAGCCTATCTGTACTTCAAGGCCTAGGGCACAATCACTTAAATATAAGTTAGCAATGTGCTACAGCTGCCAAAAAAGCCAAGACAGTCCTATTAATAGAGGGACAGAATCAAGACCATGTGACGTGTTAATACTAGTTTATAATGCCTTGATAACTTCACACTTGGAATATTGCATGCAGTTTTGGTTGCCAAGATATTAAAAAGGTGTTGAGACTCTAGAAAGAGTGCAGAGAAGAGCAACAAAGATGATTAGGAAACTGGAGGCTAAAACATATGAAGATTGGATACATCTAGTTTAATGAAAAGAAGGACTAGGGGTGACATGATAGCAGTGTTCCAATATCTTAGGGGCTGCCACAAAGAAAAGGAGAGTCAACCTGTTCTCCAAAGCACTGAGGATAGGACAAGATACAATTGATGGAAACTAATCAGAGAGAGAACCTACCTACAACTAAGGAGAAATTTCCTGCAGAACAATTAATCATTGAAATGACTTTCTTCCAGAAGTTGTGAAGGCTCCAATACTGGAGATTTTAAAGAAGAGATTGGACAACCATTTGTCAACTCCCTGCTTGAGCAGGGAGTTGGACTAGAAGACCTCCAAGGCTCGTTTCCAATTCTGTTATTCCGTTAAGGCCATATTTGAACTTCTCATTCCCCCCCCCTTTTTTTTTTCTCTGCCCACTCACACCAGATCCAAAGCATCCAGCCTGGCCACAAAACCCACATGCCACAGATATCATTGGATTTTTCACTCTCTACCAGCCAGAGTCAAAAATGGAAAGATAGTTTATTCATTATGTGGAGCACCGTGATTGAATGACTGTGTTGTAAACAGGAGGGATACAACATCCTCTAACTGTGGCCTAGAGGTGGAGCTCTTGCCTCACAATCAGGAGGTTGTGAATTCGATCCTAGGTAGAGGCAGATGAAGGGTCTCCTGCTTGGGCAGGGGGTTGGACTAGATGACCTGCAAGGTCCCTTCCAACTCTGTTAATCTGAATGATCTATCTCCTGTTTACAACATAGTCATTGCAGCAGTTCCAAGAAGGTTCAACACCCATTTGCACTTCTACAGATGATCCTGAGGGCACAGATAAACCTCCAAGTGGCCTCAACAACTCTTTGAAAGAGTGCTAATGATCAGATGACTACAAGGAATATACAACCTTCCATTGTCCACCATTGAAGCTTCTTGGATGAGGAATGAAACCAAGACAGTTGGGGGCAATATGCTGACTCTGTAAACTGCTTAGAGAGGGCTGTAAAAGCACTATGAAGCGGTATATAAGTCTAAGTGCTAGTGCTATTTGAAGGGAAAATAAAAAAGCATCTTTGGGACAAGCTTCTTCCTTCTTTTCACGTTCCATAAGAGTTTTAATTCATTCATTCATTCATTTATTTAGCATATAGCATCTACAGAGGTCATGCAATCACTGAGACACAAATTTAGTTTAAATAAAGTGTCAGCAAATATGTATGTATACATTTATGTATGTATGATATGTAGACAATGCAATGTAAGTGATAATATAAGGGTCCATAAGGGTTGAGGATCTTTTAAAAACATATAAAGACATTTTTATTTGACTAGTGAGTATGTGGTGGGACTATTTATATCACTTTGCTGACAGTTTCTAGTTTAACATCTGTTTTAGTAAATATGGCTATAGCTGCATTCTAACATAGTTATAACTATAAGCCATTGTCCCAGATGATTGTTGTACTGGGTTTAATTGTAATTGTTCATTTTACTGATCTGCAAGTAAAGATTTTGACTGGGTAGAATTTTGTAATTGCTGTGCTTTCCTGAATTGTAGCATATCTTGGTAAAGGCGTGATTGGCTGATCACACAATTAACTAGATATCTCCTACATTGACTCCTGCATACTTGATACGTTCCTGTCTGATGCATCTGCCAATGGCCCAATAAAAGAAAAACATATTTTTAAATCATTTTTATATATTTGGATCAGAAAGGGAAAAAGACAAAGAAGGGAGGGAGGGGGAGGGGAAGGGGGAGGGAGGGAAGAGGAAGGTTGGTTTTCTACTCTTATCAATATATTTATTTATTTTTTTAATGTGCATAGAGAGCAGTAACCAGTGAGCCAATGATAAAGGGCATTCCTATCACAATCACAGTAATCAACTGGCATGAAGGACTTTGCCCACACTGAAGTAATATGCATGAGGTAAACAAGTTAAGTAATAGGTAGCAAACATCTGATCTCCATTGGATCACAGTCTACTATTGGGGAAAACATGCATAGAGATTTTATACCAGGAAGCAGAATTATGACATCTTGGAAATAGAAAATATACATCTAAACAATTAATCCAAGCTGTTCTCAAGCATGGACATGAGCAACAGTTGCAAAAGTTTCCTTAGTTTAGGCTTTGGCATCTACTTAAGGAAGTTGTTTTAAGAAATGTTTTAAGAACTGTCATGCCACTTCCAGGAAAGCGCAACTAAAAAACCAAAAACCATAAATTACTTTATGTAAACATCTAACATATCCTTGACCCAAACATAGTTTGCAATCTATCAAGCATAAACATTCAGTGCATGGGGGAAAAAAAAACAGTACAGGTAGGTGATCATCAAAGCTGTAGCCACTTTCTTATGTGAAAATTAATATATGTGGAACTTCTGTTGGTTTGGCCCCAGAGAATTCCTATTTAATGGCTGTTCTTCAGAAAAATCTTAGTGGCTTTTTTCTAAGTTAATGGCTGCCAGTGAGCAATCAGGTGCAATTCAAGGGCTGATTATTAAGGTACTTTTCAAGTCCCATATGGCCCAGGACCCTGATATCTTCAGGACCAAATGAATCTGCTTGTCTAGTGAGATTAGAAACAGATGGCCCACTGTGGGAACACCATAGCCAGGTCTTCTCGGTGGTGGTTCGCCTTCTGCATATTTGCCCAAAAACCTGAGCAATGGCCACCACAATTCCCCCGCCCCCCCATTTTGGGCACCTTAAATTCAGATCTGCTCCTGATGATCTCAGTATTGCAATATTGTGGTTTCTCCTTATTTTGAATCTTCTCATTATGCAAGATGCTTCTGAAAGAAGTTGAAATGGATGATTATAATGTTTTCTCTGATGTACTTAATATATCAGGAAGTTACTTTGAATGGCTTATATCCTAAAAAGAATGCTACAAATACAGTAATGTAATGAACACACTTAACGGACAATGATTACTGAGACATGGTGTCAACAAAATGGATTGAAGGTACTTTTATTCTTCTCTGTTTATCCTTAATGTGAGCATTAAGGACACCTTACTGAAAAACTGTACTTCTAATGGCTGGATGCAGTCATGGGGAGCTGTGTAAAATGACAGGTTGGTGGTACAGCATACTATTATTGTACACCTGCCCCTATGTATTTCCATGCAATGTATACCAGCATTTTGCTTTTTTCACACACATTCACAAGCACCATGAATGACTTGATCTTAATCTTCAAAACTGCAATAACTTCCTTATGTCATTTCTAGGTTCTATCATATCTCAAGACCTAAAATGGACACTAACATCAAAAATATCATCAAAAAAGTACAACAAAACACAACAAATAATGTTCTTTCTGCACCAGCTCAGGAAGCTCAAACTGCCCAAGGAGCTGCTGATACAATTCTACAGAGGAATTATTGAGACTGTCATCTGCACCTCTATAACTGTCTAGTTTGGCTCTGCAACCCAACAAGACAGACACAGACTTCAAAGGATAATTAGAATTGCAGAAAAAAACAATTGCTACCATCCTGCCTTCCATTGCGGACCTGTATACTGCACGAGTCAGAAAGAGGGCTGTGAAAATATTTACAGATCCCTTGCATCCTGGATATAAATTGTTTCAACTCCTACCCTCAAAATGACGCTATAGAGCACTGTACACCAAGACAACTAGATACAAGAACAGTTTTTTCCCAAACGCCATCACTCTGCTAAACAAATTCCCTCAACACTGTCAAACTATTCACATTAGGCTGCATTACTATTACTATTGGTCTTCTCATCGTTCCTGTCGCCCATTTCCTCTCACTTGTGACTGCATAACTGTAACTTTGTTGCTTGTATCCTTGAGATTTATATTGATATTGATTGTTTCCTAGTATGATTTGATTGCTTATTGTACCGTATGACTGTCACTGGGTGTTGTGCCTTGTGACTCTTGATGAATGCATCTTGTCTTTTTATGTACACGGAGAGCATATGCATCAAAGACAAATTCCTTGTGTGTCCAATCACACTTGACCAATAAAGAATTCTATTCTATTCTATTCTATTCTATTCTATTCTATTCTATTCTATTCTATTCTATTCTATTCTATTCTATTCTATTCTATTCTATTCTGCAGCTGTGTATGTTTCCTGAGAGGTCATATTGTTGCTTTAGAACTTAGAATCATGAGCCTGGAAGGGATTTCAGAGATCTTCTGAAATCCCTTCCAGAGACCCCCCTATTCAAGGAAGGAGTCTTATACCATCCCAGTCAAAAAGTTGTCCAGTCTATTTTCAAAAACCTCTAGTGATCTTCAGAAGGAGAAGAATTAGACAAATAGCAAAGTGGAAGCATTCACTTACACATATGCACAGATTTACTCTTACTACAAATTACAGTTTACCAAACAATATTTGAATCAAATGATCAAAAATCAAAAGCGATTGACAAGGAAAAGGGAAGATATTCAGTTCAGTCTCCCTGTCCAGTCATTTGCTCCTATAATTATTCTTTTCCTTTCAGTTGTGTTCTTCTAGACCAGGCTTTCTTCTTTCATACCTGTTGGAATATAGCTCCTATCATTCACAGCCAGTAAGGGAATGAAAGTCACAGACTTCACCTAGAACTACAGATACATTCATATTTCTACAGATACATTCATATTTCATATTGCATATTTTTGAAAATGCAGAACATTCAGCCACGTACTCACATATCTGCACACTGAAAGTCATATTTTGTTTAAAAAATAGTGCCAGTAAAGATTTCACCGCATAAAATCTTAACAGAGCAGCAAGATAGAGCAAGCAGCAAAGCACCAGCGGTTCCTAAAAATACTTGGATTCTTTAGTAACAGAAAGTTGTACCTGATAAGCCACACTCCAGTTTTTTGGTAGTACGGTAGTAACAGATTCCACTATTGTTGTCAAAGAGTCGATACCTCTGAAGTTCAGTCTGCTCGCAAAGCAAAAAGTGTTCTCTACATTTGCTTTCATTTTCTTTTCGGTTTGAGACTTGTCAGCATAATAGGACCGAGAGATTGAAGTGCAAATGAGTCAGACAAGTTTTAAAATGGTATGCTGTACTTACATGTCTAAATTTAACTCTTTAGAATAATGCAAGAATGATCTCGTTAGTACCCTATGTACTATGTATCCTGTTGGAAAAGAATGGGCTCCCTGCCACCTGATACTTGAATTATGGCCATTATGCTACAATTGATAGGGGAGAATGGTCTTAAGAACAAGTGGAGCCAGGAGCATGCCTTTAGATTAGGGGTCCCCAATCCCTGGGCCATGGCCCAGTACTAGGCTGCAATCCATTCAGAAATGGGCCACACAAGTGGCAGGCAAGCACGTGCGCATAGCTCCACTTGTGCACGCATAAAGGTCCACTTGTGTGAGTGGCAGGCATGGCCACTGCTTGTACAAATGGACCTTCACAGGTGTGCACAAGTGTCCATCGATTGTACAAATGGAACTGTGCATCCAAGCACACGGATCTCCCCCTCACACAGAACCATTTCCTCTCCCCCCACCTGCTGATCCACAAAGGTGCTTTAGATCACCAATAGCAAAATGTACAAGCCCAGATTCAAGTCCAGAAACATATTACCTTAATTACAATGTTTACTTTTACCTGCTGTCTTTGCTCAAAAAGCTAAAAGTAGCATCCATAACACTGTGTCCTCCAGCTTTCCCAAACAGGCCTGGGGGGGGGGGGCAGTTTGGACTCAAAGATGCCTGCTCCAGTCACCCAATGAAATTCCTGGTCTTGAAATGACCCGGTGACCTCTAGCTGGTACCTCTAGCTGAACCTTCCAACACTGAGAGCATATCCACCAAAGACAAAGTCTTTGTGTGTCCAATCACATTTGGCCAATAAAGAATTCTATTCTATTCTATTCTATTCTATTCTATTCTATTCTATTCTATTCTATTCTATTCTATTCTATTCTATTCTATTCTACTCTACTCTACTCTACTCTACTCTACTCTATTCTATTCTAAGCATGACCTAGCTCTGCCATCCATGGTCACTGTAATGCCCCATTCTTTGGCTTCTACCCCCAACAACTTTTTCTGGGGCAGGACGAAGAGTAAGATTAGATGGTGCAATTCAAGGTCCTCGTTGCCTTTAAAACCCTCTGTGGTTTGGGGTTAGATCTGGCAGGAGAGACATGTTCTGGGTCCTGTCTTTAAGAAACTATTATCTGTTAAGACCCAGGAGGAGAGCTTTAAATGCCATGGTGCTTGCCATCTGAAACATCATCTCTCCCTAAAAAAAAAAAAAAAAAATTAAACTTGCCCCAACCATGTTGGCCTTTCCAAGGCCTTAAAAACTTATCTTTGCGATTGAGTTTGGTGCCTTGATACCATGGGTCAGCCCATGTCATAGCTTGTTTGAGTGGTTGTGAGTCATCTTGGCTACTATTTTTACGTTGTTTTTGTGGTTTTCAACTTTGATTGTTTTGTTATATTCTGTTTTGATTGTGAGTCACCACCACCCCTGGGAATAAGCAGCCTATAAATTTATTAAATAGACAAATAGTTTTCCTGATCAACTGTGGATCAAGTGAGTGGTGTTTCTTTCAGCCTTGTCTATCTATGTGCCTGCCCTATGGAACAATCTCACCGTGAGATTTGGCTGGCCCAAATCCCATGCAGTGTTTTGGAAAACCCTGAAGATTTGGTTGTTTCTCCATGTACCAGAATCAGGATGTTAGAGGAACCCAGTATGTGCATTTTATCTTTAGGTTTTAATGGGTTTTTTTAATAGTCCTTTGCTATGCTTTCAATCAGTTGTTGTCTTTTTCTACTATGTTTATTCTGTTTTTTGTTACCACACAAAATGCTTAAAGATGCGTGCCATATAAATATGTTTAATAAATAGTTACAGGCTTGAAATAAGAGACTGTTTACTTCTTTAGAGGATGTAGAAAATAAACTTGCTGTTCTAGAAGGTTCTGAAATAGAAACATGTAATGCTCAACTGACCTTAAAATCTGCCTTTTTTCTTAATTAGTTAACTAACTACTTTAATTATCAACTCTATCTTGGACACCAGAGTGCTTTTTAATCGATTCTAAGGAGAAATTTTGCTGCTCAGGAGTTTGTTTTTTTGGCCCTTCTTAACCTAAGCATACTTTCCTGACTGTATTTGCCAAGAATTAATGAGATAGATCCAGTCAAACAAACTGGCATAGTGTTTATCATTGTAGGAGCAACCTTCTCTAATATGTAATCCAAGGACATGTCCAAAAGAAGATCTTTGTGTTTATATGTTCTGTAGATTATTGCTTTCTATATCATTTGTGGCAACTTGGCTTAAGATAAAATCTCTCTCAAATTGAGTTTGATTCTTAGTTACTAAACAGACATGTCCATGTTATTTTCTTGGCAAAATAGTTCAGAAGTGGTTTGTTACTGTCTTTTTCTAGAAGGTATTTTCAGCTTCCCATTCCAAGAAGTTCCTAAAATTTCCTAATAGTCTCACATTCAACAATACAACCCTTTGTAGCTTTTGGGATATTGGACTATATTTGTATCAATACATCCCCAGATATACTGACAATTTGTTCACAGATATAATACAGGCAGAAATGCAGTAGGTGGCACTTGGTTTCCATTGATTTCTTGTCTTGATAGGATGAAAGTCAAGATATTAATTAAGTGAATTACTGTACTGGCAAAGAACATATTTTTTCTTATCAACAAGCATAGATGCTGTATTTACACCCATATTCAACAAGCTCCACATAAACTCCAAAAGCAGATCATAAATCCATGTACAGGTAGCCCTTAACTTACAACAGTTCATTTAGTGACCATTCAAAGTTACAACAGCACTGAAAAAAGTGACTTATGACTGTTTTTCACAGTTACAGCCTTTGCAGCATCCCCATGATCATGTGATCAAAATTCAGACGCTTGGCAACTAGTTCAAATTTATGACCGTTGCTGTGTCACAAGGTTATGTGATCCCCTTTTGCGACCTTCTGACAAGCAAAGTCAATGGCAAAGCCAGATTCACTTAACAACCAGATTATTAATTTATCAACTGCACTGATTTACTTAACAACTGTGGCAAATAAGGTTGAAAAATGAGGCAAAATTCATTTAATAAATCTCTCACTTAACAACAGAAATGTTGGGCTTAATTATGGTCATAAGTCAAGGGCTACCTGTACCTTAATAATGTCAAAGACCATAAACAAACAAAAAAAAACCCCCTACTAAAATGATAAAATTAAAAAGAAAACATTGAATAACATCAAAGTGGGCAGCAAATAAACTGAAGTATAACTATGGAAGACTTGGCATTAGCTGGTGCCTCATTTTTATAGTTGCTGTACAATATTATTCTACGATCCAAGTCGTGGGGATATTAAAATCAGAAAACAAGTAAAATAATATAAATCCTATCTGTATTTTCAGGATACTGATGATACAGGTAAGTTGTAGGTTAGTTGCATGTAGGTTGCAGATGACGCCAAGATATACTTTAAGATCCAGAAGGATTTTGACAGATTTGAACACTGAGCCCTATCCAACAAAATGCAATCCAGTGGTGAGAAAAGTAAGGTTTTACATTAAGCAAGAAAAACCAAATGCACAGGTATAGAGTAGGTGGCATGTGATTCAACAATACAGCAGTAACCTGAGATTCTAGCAGACAACCACTTAAGTATGAGCCAGCAGTGTGCTGCAGTTGCCAAAAAGCCAATGTAGCCCTAGGCTGCATCAACAGAGGGTTAATATCAAGATCACATGAAGTTTTAGTACCACTTTATACTGCAACTAGAAAGACCACACTTGGAATATTGCATCCAGTTTTAGTCACCATGATGTAAAAAAGGTGTTGAGATTCTAGATGGAATGCAGAGAAGAGCAGCAAAGATAATTAGGGGACTGGAAGATAAATCATATGATGAATAGTTTCAGGAATTAGGTATGTCTAGTGTAACAAACAAAAAAAAAGAATTAGGGGTGACTTGATAGCAGTCTTCCAATATTTAAGTTCCTGTCACAGCTTTAAAAGCTAAGGTTAAAAAAAAAAGATAGTGATATAATGACTTAACAGTCAACGATCTTTTCTCTACTTCTCAAGAGGTATATTCAGCTGGGCAATTTTTGAGAAACCCACCATTCAAAATGCAAAGAAGCTAGATGGATGGTCATCTATCTTAAACAGAATCTGATTAAGTTGGGTCCTTGACCTCTTATTAATCTTGGATAAAGACATTCCTCCAAGGATTCATCCAATATATTATCAATATAGCATTTTAATCCCCATCAATTAATAAATAGGCATCTGGACCAGCTACAAAATTTCTTTCAATATATTCTTCAATGCCATCTCAGGGACTTTTTGCAACCTCAACCAATGCTTGGGGGTATGCATAAATTAAACAACATAGCCTCAAACTTTTTAAAAAGCAGCATAGTTACTACTAGCAATGACTCAAGAGATATTAAGTGGAATGGTCCACTACTGACTCAAGGTGAAGGCAAATATACCCTTTCATCCCCACTGACCCCTGTTGATTCTATTGAATGTAATTTGTAGGGCAATTTGATTAATCTATGGGGATGGAGGTAAATGTTTGGCTTCAGTCTCATTCCCAAATTCCTGATTGATGGGCTCTCCTTCAAACACTTTTGCCTGTTAGATGGGGATGACCCTTCTCCCTCTCAGCTGGATGGAAACCACTCACTTTTGCCACAGAAAGATGAGCCTTTGCTGTTTCTGCCTGCTGATCTTGATTGAGTTTTTGTAAATGCCATTTTTATACAGTTTAGTTTTCCTGTCTCGTTTCCCCCCCCCCAAAAAAATAGGAATAGCTGTGCAGGCAGTATACTGTATCTGGATATAAAGTCCATTTCTTTCCTACTCTTTGAATGCATGTTCTTTTAAAGAAAACTCAATTGCTGAATGAACTGCATAGTCTTGTATATTAAATTAATGAATCCCTCCCAGGAGCCACATTCTTCCCATAGAGAAAAATAATGCTCTAGAATAGGACTGTCAAACTCCTGGCCCACGGGTCAGATGCACCATGTGCTGGCCAAGCCCATGCCCAGTTTAGCGAAGGGGGGGAAAGTCCTGGTACGTCACATGATGCTGCCATGACGACATGAGTCTGACACCCCTGCCCTAGAAGTTGTGGGTTCTGAATGTCTGCTTGGAAATCCCATTCCAGGGTTTCATTTCTATTTGATGTAAGTGTTGGACTTTTCATACTTTTCATATAATGCATTCTAAATATTTCTTGTTTTTAATATTCATTTACATTTATTTATTAGAGCCATAGGCCACTTCAATTCAACTTTGGAGACGTTAAGACATGTGGACTTCAACTCTCAGAATTCCCCAGCTAGCACAAAGTCCCAGAAGTTGAAGTCCATGTGTTTTAAAGGCACCAAGGTTATAGAAACACTGTTCTAATCAATCATAACCATGGGCAGTTTACAAAATCAAAACAATAAAAACAAAGTAATATACATAGCTTGGAAAAGCAAAAATAAAGAAAAGCAACATGACCTAATAGATCAAAACAGCCTATAAAACCAGCCATTCTACTCCAAGGCCAAGGAAGAAACTGAAGATGATGCAGGGACAAAGTTTCCTTAGTGAGCTGCTCACAAATTACTTTAATATCTTATCTCCTGTTAGACTCGATGATGGAAGAGACAGACACACTCTTTCAGTGACAACAGCTCTTTATTAGTAGACCAGTACAACCCAACAACCTGCTTGTCTGGCAGTGTCCCCTTTTATAGAGATTCTGCCAGATAGCTTAACCAATGAGCTTCAAGTATTTTCCTGCCATTTTGGAGGATCTGAGTGAAGCCTATGGCTCACTCCTTATATGGTACATAACATCTCCTCTTTTGTTATCTCAATCCTTTCATTATTCTTTAAACACTTTTATTGTTTTGAAACTGTTACCTTTGATATATCTTATCATTTTTCCATTAATGTACATCATCTATAGCTACTAATACCTGCAGCCTATTTGTCAGCAACCACACTTTCTTGCACTTCCTTTTTCTTCAGCAATTTCAATATCATACATATTAGACAAATATCTAATATATTTCTGCCTCCATTTTCTAACCTCAATTTCATTCCAAGTCCTTTCAAAACTTTTATTCTAAATTCCATTGACTCTTCTGGAGACTCCTTGCTTAACCCTTTTCATCCATTTCCAATACAATCTTTAACATCCATGGTTTTTTTAATTAATCTGCATTTTCTCTGCCTTTTGTAATTTTTATCATTTCTTGCTTTCTGGTGAACATTTGTTCACTGAATTCATTCACTTTTTTTCAATCGACACGTTATACAATATATTTCATTTGTACTTAAACTATGTATAAAAATCAAACCTTTTCCTAAACAATATTCACTCATTTCATCTTGCTCCCACTCACCCATTCATGTCAATTGATGGAATGCTTGTTTCCCCCTGGATCCCCATCATTCATAACATGGTCCAATTCTATCTTACCAATAAAGGAGAATATTTGTAGCTCAGGGTTGAAATGAGGAGTCTTCTGAGCTCACTTGTTTTCTTGCAGATGTTTCATTACCCAAATTTGGTAATATCATCAGTGCTACAATGTCAAGTAACATTATCAGTGTAGCATTGATGATGTTACCTAGCAGATGTTTACCTAATGAAACATCTGCAAGAAAACAACCAAGCTCAGAGAGCACCAAAGATCCCTCAATTCTACCCTAAATTCACCTTTGATTCTTTCCTTACTTTCTATTCACATTCAGCTATCAACAGCCTATGAATTTCTGTGTTTATGGTATTCAGTGGATGATGTTAATTCGACTATAAGTTACATATTGTTGCCCACATCTCACCAATTATGGTGTGTGTATATTGCTTAATTAAAGCATCTCCATTCTGGAAATGGAATGTAAATAAATGAATTGACAATCTATATCAGTGGTGAAATCCACATTTTTTTACTACCGATTCTGTGGGTGTGCTTGGTGAGCGCAGTGGGGTGTGGTGGGGCATGGCTTGATGGGTGTGGCAAGGGAAGGATACTGCAAAATCCCCATTCCCACCCCACTCAGGGGCCACCAGAGGTGGTATTTGCTAGTTGTCTGAACTACTCAAAATTTTCGCTGCTGGTTCTCTGAACTGCTCAAAATTTCCATTACCGGTTCTCCAGAACCTGTCAGAACCTGCTGGATTTCACCCCTGATCTATATCATAAAATGAGGCAACAAGAAAACAGGGGAATTGCAATCGACTCCTTGTTTATTTGAATGAAAAATAATAATTGAATATTGTCATTCAACTATTTTGCTTCTTGGGTCTCTTCAGGTTTTGGATATGGTTATCCTTCGTGCCTGCCTACCCTTCAATGGCTGAGCGGAGTGACCTATGACTTTAATAAATAAATACATAAACCATTCTCCATACAGTCAGGACTCCCTAACAATAGAGATCTAATTGGTATTGACACTTGCAGTATTTGCATATTAACTGATTTTATTATTTTTTTTGCTTTCATTGAGTTGTAAATGTCCCTGTCATATGGCTTGTCTTTTATCCCTTGTTGTGGATCACTTTATGATTTCTTACCTTTTCCTGTTTTTCAGCATTGTATACAATGATCAGTTGTAAGTGTTCTGTCTGCTTTAAAATTTTAGACCAAGCAACCAACCAACTACTATCAAAAAAGGGCCACAGAAATTAAAATGTTACAATAATCATTGCTTGCTATATCCACTAGATGTCCTTGCACTACAAGGAGAACATCACTAGATAAACAAATATGTGATCCATACAGACAAGACATACATTCTGAATCAACATACACATTGTAAGCAAAAATACTCATTCTGAATATAGTACAGATTTGGACTAATGATTGGGTGTTAGCAATAATCAGAGGGAATTGATGACATCTTTACAATACGTCAATTTTAGGGCAACTAAATGGTTTGGAGCACACACAACTATGTGCTAAAGCCAACTTTATCTTAACTTTTGAAGGTAGACAAGAGATGATAATAAAAGCTTTGTGTGTATCATGATCTCACATTTTGAGGAAAATTATCAGAAGGGAGAGCTCCAGGAAGCACAAAAAAGGTTCAGCTGTTGCTAAGTTCTACTTTGTTGTGTGTTAATATTCATGTATGTAATTACCTGCATCATGGAAAAATCTGGGAGTTTTAGCAAAATAACATTTTGCTCTGAATAGAAAGGATTTTTGTCACACTGGGTGCTCTAAGACATTCAAACCTCCTGTCTATCTTTTGCTAGGAGATAAGAGGTAATGAAGGGTGATTGTTTTTTGTCTTTTTAAGTGAATTTCTTTCCTGTGAAACTACAGGTAAGACTGAATCTATGCCAGCTCCAAAATAGGACAGCTTAACAGATACTTTGGAAGCATGTCTGGGGACTGGAATCCCCTCTTTTCCCCCTTTGTTTATGTATAACAATCACAAGGTAAATACTACATGCATCTGATGAAGTGGGCTTTATTCAATAATGGCTTGTGTCACAGAAAATGTGTCCATTTTTAAGTGATCACAATACTCTTACTGAAATCTCAGAATCATTCAGACTTTTGGTCAATGAACAAAGTGGTTGTTAAGCAAGATGCACCCATGACCACTTCACTCAGCGACTGCAATCCTGGCTCTTCCAGTTGTGGTTGTTAAGCAATTAGGCAAATTGTAAGTGGAGCATCAGGAAGAGGGCTGTCTCCCTGTCCCACCATGACCAGGAGATCCCAATCCTCTCTTAGCTCCACCACTCCAAGTTCCACTAACCACTGCAGGCACTCTCAGACAATGGGAGGCACAGCTTTCTACCAAGTCCACCTGATGGCATCCTGCAAACAGGCCCCAGTCTCGCCATTGTCGGAAAATTAAATTAAATTAAGGAAATTATTTTAGTTCGGCTGCTCGCTTCTTTCTATTCTGTTAACTGTGGAATAAAATAGGGGACTTAAAAGGATTACACTCCAATATATTATAGGGCAATCAGATTGGAAAAATATTTTTGATTTTCATTAGAATAGAATAGAATAGAATAGAATAGAATAGAATAGAATAGAATAGAATAGAATACAATACAATACAATACAATACAATACAATACAATACAATACAATACAATACAATACAATACAATAGAATTTTTATTGGCCAAGTGTGATTGGACACACAAGGAATTTGTCTTGGTGCATATGCTCTCATTGTACATAAATCACCTCCCTTTCCTTGTACACATCTCTTTCAATTTTTTTAAGTTATACTGAATATTATATTTGCCACTTTGAACAAAACACTAAAGCTAATACTAATGCTAATGTGGATCAAACAAGTGTTGGTATGGAGAAGTGAGTGTGATTGTGTGAGTGAATGACAGAAGCTGTTCAGTGTAGTTAATCTGTTCAATGCACATTCTTCCACATATGGAACAAGTGGTAGCCTTGCAATGAAATAAATGAGTGCACACTGCAGTGATGTCATTAAACTATATCACAAAGACTGCCTAAGTAAGAATGCATCCCAAACATGAGTCTTCCAGTCTGATATTTTCCAGAAGCATATGGCTCTCATGTCCATGTTCCAAGTAATACATCTGCTAAAATCAGAACTCTGAGGCAGGTAGATTCCTCAAAGAACATGTTTATTGGATACATCATATCAGCACAGCTGGTGAAAACCAACTCTAAAAGTTCCCACGGTTTCCCCCCTAGTTAAAAGAGCAAATAATTCCTTCCCCAGACGTCACTGGTCACATTGTCCAATGTGAATAGCTGGCAGGGTGCTTGGTTACTCCTCTCCTCCCTCAGCTGCCACTTGTTGGAATGATCTTGGTTCCCACAAGAAAACTTTTTGTTTTGACTATTAGCAAGCCTATCTATTTCCCCCCTCCCTTCCCCATCTCAGAGTTTGTGGCAACTATGAAGCAGCACAAGATGGCTACAGCCAGGTTTGCTTCAGAATTGACACCAGATCATAATGTTTCAAATCGAGGACATAATTGCATATTGTCATATTAATTTACATAATACGACATAATGTTCATATTAATTTGTGTATCTTTTTAATCACTTTAACCCAAAGGACCCCATTTTATACTTTTGGTCATGTTTTACTGTTTCTTAACTTTCAATCATATGTAATACTCTTTTTTTTTTAACTCAAATTCCTTTATTCCACTTGGATAGCAAATTTTATGGAGCTAGCTTTATGTTGGCTAGGGAATTCTGGGAGCTGAAGTCCACACCTCTTAAAATGACCAAGGTTGAGAAATACTGCACTAGAGTAATATATCCCAGGATAGCATTTGTTATTTTAGCAGTTGCCTCTCATGGTTGGCTCATGTTTAACTTGGAGTAAATCAACTTTGGAAGATTTGTTTTTCATATATGACTTAGAAAATTAGGATCTGAATTAGTATTAGCCTATAGTAAGATAGTCAAAAAAAAAAAGTCAAAAGGGATGCAATGGCTCAGTGGCTAAGACGCTGAGCTTGTCGATCGAAAGGTCGGCAGTTCAGCGGTCCCTAGTGCCGCATAACAGGGTGAGCTCCTGTTACTTGTCCCAGCTTCTGCCAATCTAGCAGTTCGAAAGCACGTAAAAAATGCAAGTAGAAAAATAGGGATCACCTTTGATGGGAAGGTAACAGTGTTCTGTGCACCTTTGGGGTTTAGTCATGCCAGCCACATGACCATGGAGATGTCTTTGGACACAGCTTGCTCTTTAGCTTTGAAATGGAGATGAGCACCGCCCCCTAGAGTTGGGAATGACTAGCACATATGTGCGAGGGAAACCTTTACCTTTATAGTAATATAAAACTAATACATTCTGCCTTTTCTATGCTTTTGTCTTAAGTTCAACATGCTTTAACTATTCAAAATGAGGTTCTGTTTTGATGTTACAAAAAAAAATGCTTTGGTGTATTAAGTTGCTCATAAATGAAAAGCAGTTGTATGTACTAACCAAGTTTTATTATCACTAACCAACCTCCAATTTTTGTGCCACAGCTTCTGTTGGTCATTTCTGTTGATTCAGTTTGCATGACATGCTACAGTTGGCTAAATTGGAGAATGAGAGGGGTTAATATGTGTTCAACTTGTGGGAACTTATCCTTCCCCTTAACTTGTAGCTTGCAGCAAAAATCAATCTTCCTAAATCAACACTACCAACACAAATATAAGGCTTCCTGATATGCAGCCCTACTTTGGGATTATCTACTTCAATCTTAAAAATTCTGAGTTGAACAAGGATTTAGGAGAAGAACCTAACTCTAATATTCTCTTTCTATAGTCACAGTGGGAGACAGCAAAGTAACAAAGTTTTTTTTTTTTGGTTGCTACAGCTGCTATGAGCAGAAGCAGGATGCAAACCTGGGCTGCTAAAGTCCTGGAAAAGATGGATAGTCAATTTAAATTTAAGTCCCATCTTAAAACTGGGTGTTTGGAGGACTTCAAGGTCACAAACCTGGAGATTTTCTTTTTTAACTATCTGGTAGACTTAAAATATGTGGGAACTACAGTTTAATCCCACTAAACTGTGGCTAAAAATTCTGAGCACTATAATCCTAATCCATCTTTTACAAATGATCCCAGTTTATATTACGTTCCTACAATGGCAATCCAATTTCTATAGAAAGCATGCAAACCAGATGTCCAAGAAAAACAGGAAACTAAGATAATGGTTGTCTCCTTAAAGCTGTGACAAAAAATTAATTAAGGCTCTTGAAGTAATTAAGCAGGTAAATCCCTGTGTAATTGATTTTACCTTCCTTAAAATGAAGACAAATTATGTTGAGCAGATCAGTATGGCTTCCCTGATTTCAGCAAGGGGAAGTAACAAAGTATTATCACTTTAGCACATTGATTTTTACCTATACCATTAGATAATGCATTGCATGCATGGTCAGAATCAGCAGGCTCAAAGGACTTGCAAAGTCAGAAGTTACAAGAACAACGTGATTTCTTCAAAATGTTTTTTCCAGATTAAGGGTAAATCATCAATATTCATTATATCTATTGGGGTGGGGTAAAAAATCAGGGTTATGCCGGTCTAACCAGAGTGTGGTTTATCTATGTTTTCTTCACATTATCTCTTGTTTATGATCAATTCCCAGTAATAAAATCCGCTATAGTTATCACCAACCCCCAGGATTCCCAATGGATTAAGCCACTAAATGCTTAGCAGATAATGAAAATTGAGTTAATTGAAGCCACAAATGGTGCTGGTTTCCAAATTAAGTCTTATTTATAGAATTATATAATGAGTTGTAGGACTATTAGTGCATACGATTAAGTAGCAAATGTAGGTTATTTTATTATATCTTAGCAGACAGAACAGATAGTGATAGTGATAACATGACTCCCTTGGCAAAATTCTGGGTGGTATTTCATACAAGATAATAGAATGATCTCTTCTATCTTTATGCACTTGTGAAATCAAATTAATCTAACTTGCTGCAAAATATCTACCAGGCCCCAACAGACATAAAATTTTTCAAATTAAAAAACTTCAGAAGTCATTTTGTCCTTTTAACTGAGAAAACAGAGATTGATCACAGGACCTCTGCATTTCAAGCATGTGCTCCAGAAATGGTCTGGAGCACATGTTTGGTATATATTTAGAATGCTTTTAGGGCAACAGCATTCTTTGGTGAGAGATGGACTGTTTGGTCCTAGGTAGTAATGGTCTCCTATCTAGTCTCCCATTTTTACATCTCAATCCCCTTCTTTTTTTCATCACTCAGATCAAGTGATTGCCATGCTTTGGCTGTATAATGCCTGGAGATGAAATAAATATTTATATGGTCAAAGATCAACATTCAAAACAACAAAATAGAAAAACATGGCCAACAGTATCTCAAACCACTTAGGAAAGGGCAAAATCTATATAGTACTGTCAGAAGAATAATTTGGAGTTCCAGCTCGAGACGGGGTTGCGCAAGAATAAATAAAAATGAGATCCTGTGAGTTGTGAGAAAAGAAGAAATGTTTATTCCTAAAAGCAAAACAGTTTGCATTTAGGGGCAGGCTGCAGAGAAATGGGGTACGCGCGAGCAAACCAGTAGCAAAGGTAAATGAAACCCACCACTGGATGGAAGCAGTGGTGGGTTGCCCCTTGTTCGGATCAGTTTGCAAGAACCGGTAGTAAAACCTGCGGGAGGCCCCACCCACTGCCCCGGATGTTGTCATCAGTGATCTGTGCATGCGCAATCCCGTTGCGAACGGTAGTAAAGGTAAGTAGAACCCACCCCTGGATGGAAGGATGAGGGAGACACTCAGATGCCTGAGTGGCTGTGGGGCACTGGCAATTGACAATTGAGCCCTATTCCTCCCTTGGAGGGAGGGAGGAAGCCCTTGGGGCTACACGAAGATGGAGAGTGAGGGTTCAGTTTTCTTTTGTTACCCCTTCCCTCAGAAAAATGGCAGACAGTTCCATGGGCCAGTTGAGGAGGAGGATTATTTCCGATACTCCCTGCCAGCTCCCACAAGCAATGTCAATGGGGAAACAAGCAGGAAATTAGAAGTAGCTCCTTCTCTCATTCCTTTTTTTTTTTTTTTTGCCTGCCCATGGCCATTCTGTTCTCCTGTTTAAGCAAAAAAATACAGTATTTTTGAAAAAATGACCTCATGAGTCACAAGTTATCTAGTAGTACAAAATAAATTAAAAGTAAGGGTAGCATTAGTCCAATGAAGTCAAATGTCAACAGCAGACAGTATTTGGTTGTGCTTTTTGTTATATCTTAATTGATACCTAATTAAAAAAATATTAGATGCTATAATATTATAGAGTATAAAATTTATCCATTCTCCCTAGGAATCACAGGAAGATCTGTACTAAATAAAATCCACCAGTATCTCTATAAAATTGCAAGTACATGCTAGATGGTTTCCAACTCTTCAGAATTACATGCATATATGTGCTCCAATGCAGGGATTTTAATATATTTACCAGATAAAAGAACTTAGAGTAAGTTTTGCCTGGCTCATGAAATATTTCCTTAAACTGGGGGAGATTAATATGCTCAGGAAGTTTTCAGATTTCCATGTGTATCCAAGTAGTGATAGGTACTCTAAAATTTTGTGATAAACAATCAATTTCCATTTGACACTTTATGTCCTCCAGTTATTTGATTAAAAAAAAAACTCTTTGGCTTGATCATAGCCAGAAGAAAGAAGATAATCTATGGTTAATCCAGTGGAATTTATTTTATTTTTAAACTGATATGGCCCATGGTAAATTCTAGTCATCTGCTAAAACCAATGATTCCAGGGGAGAAACTTAATTTCAACCAGTATGTCATTATTAATCTTAAACCCTTTATACAATCCTGGTGGCAAAGAGGATATTTTTATTATAACCAGAGACTGTAACTGTAAGACTATAACTGTAAGGAATGGATTCAAGAGATGATTCTGTTAGATATTTTTGAAAAGTTTATTTGTTCTAAAAGTGAGAAGGTGATACAAAACTGTTTCTGTGTGGTCTAGATTTAATTATAAGCTTAAGGATAAAATTATTTTTATATTGTTATAGTTTTTACATATAACTTTTTTTGCTTTCTTTTTTACTGTTAATTGTTTTTTATTTTTTAGTTATGTTTTATTTTGAGCACTATTTAGGTTTTTTTTTCACTGCATACTCTTTCTTTCTTTCTTTCTTTCTTTTTTCACTGTAATTTTCAGTAATAATAATTAGAGTACTGGTAATCACCTTAATTTTAAGCTACTGTCTGGAAGTGATCAGTTCAGCCTGATGCCCAGATGAGCTGTCCTCTTCCTGGAAACCCATTAGGAAACAAAAGGGAGAGTGGGGGGAAAAAGTTGGAGAGGAGAAGAGAGGGGAAAAAATAAAGTCAGCCTGACTTGGAAAGGAAAAAAATAAAGTCAGCCTGACTTGGAAAGGAAAATAGCAAAAGAAAGAAAGAAAGAAAGAAAGAAAGAAAGAAAGAAAGAAAGAAAGAAAGAAAGAAAGAAAGAAAGAAAGAAAGAAAGAAAGAAAGACTATATATGGTTTGGGGCTTGGCTTTTCCCCATCCCCAGTATATACTTACAAGGTTTTTTTTCCCCTTCTAAAATAATAACCATGAACTGGAAGGGAAATGATTATCTTAACATTTGCTGAGAAAAATAGAAGATATTATTGAAAGCAAGCAAGTGGTCCTGAGGGGTGCAAATGACCACCAAAGTTGCTGCTGAAAAGTCTCGAAAATTAGTCCTCCCTGCTTGCCTGCTGCTAACCCTCTGAGCCATATCAGAATACGCCTTCTCTCTTTTGCTTTCAATTCCCAATGAAGACAGCCTCTTCCCCTTTCCCTGCCTCTGCCTCCATCTTGTGTTCTCTTTTATTTTGTTTGTTTGTTTTTTGCAGTTTCTTTCAAAAGGAAAGAGGAGAATGGGGCTTTATGCATATTCCTTGGAGATTTATTCTGAGAGAATGATTTTAATGGGTAGGCAGGATCCCATTACATTTATAAACTTAAATGTATTATTTTTCAGGCCATTGAGTTTAATCAGTTATTAAGTCAATTACTATTAATGTTTCATTTGTTTTTTGTCCCATCTCTCCTCTGTGTGGAGTGCGGCCTCTAGCAAATATAACAAATATGTAATACACACATACAGTACAAGGATTGTACAACGCATTTGAAAGAGGGGACCACAAAATGTGGCAGCACAAGCAAAGTCTCTCCCCTTGAAGGATTAAAGCAGCCTAAACCTTTGTAAGGCTCTTTCAGCTGCTTCCAAAGTTGCCTCAGTTGTGTGCACAAGGAGCTGTGCATGGGATCACCAGTAAGGTGAAGTGACTGGATATGCATGTCACAGGCAGCTTGGGACAGCCTCCTGGAGCTCTGCAAGCCTTCTAAGGACACCTGTCAAGCACAAGAATTCAGGAACCGGAGAGGTTCAAATGATCACAAATTTATTGCATGCTAATACACTTTACAAGAATCTGAGTAAATTGGTGGTAGATAAGAGTAAATGGAACTCAAAGTACCGTAGGTTGGACTTAGATCTTTTGTGAGTGTGAAGGGACCAGAGCAGTGGTGGGATTCAATTTTTTTTTCTACTGGTTCTGTGGGCGTGGCTTGGTGGGCATGGCATGGCTTGGTGGGTGTGGCTTGGTGGGCGTGGCTGGGGAAGGATACTGTAAAATCTCCATTCCCTCCCCACTCCAGGGGAAGGTTCCTGCAAAATCCCCATTTCCTCCCGATCAGCTGGAACTCGGGAGGCAGAGAATAGATGGGGGTGGGGCCAGTCAAAGGTGGAATTTACTGGTTCTCTGAACTACTCAAAATTTCTGCTACCGCTTTTCCAGGACTGGTCAGAACCTGCTGAAAGCCACCTCTGGACCAGAGGCTGGTGGTGTGTTTGACTCCTCCCTCCTGGTTCCATCTGGTCATCTACAACGCCATAACTTAAAACTTTTCTAATGCTTTGCACAGCTCTTTCACCTACGGTATATGCATATACAAGTGTATCATAAGCTATGCTTACCTTTGGTGACAGGAAAAAAATTTAGGACTGGTTTCAGCTGGCATTAGCAACCCTAACAAGGATTGACAAGGTAGGGAAGCTGAGTGTTGAATAGGATTTTTTGCCTGGGTTTATTGTTTCTTTTATGTCAACCCTTCTGTGGAAGCAGTCATCTTAAATTCAGGATTTTACAGCATACAAACGGGAGAAGAGTAGAAAAATCTCTGCTTTTCATTAGAAACTATGACATTTCACCTGACTTCATGATGTCCCATTCTTCATTTTCAAAAAGATTTTTCCAAAGGAAATGAGGAGTCTTTTTGCTTATCTGATCCACCGACGGGCCACTTTTGTATTATTGCTTTATCCAAGCATAAACAATACTTGTTAGTTTGTTTATTATTTATAAGTATAAATGAGTATTTACAATTCATCCTACTCTAAGACTTCGGGTAGTGTACAACATCAGTGAAAATAAAAGCACCCCCATCCTACCCCGGGTAATAGATAAAGTAAATCAGAAGAAATCCTATACTAAAAATAATCATAAAAACCAATATAAATCCCAAATAAAACCCAAGATTGGTGCCCATAGTCAATAAACTGGAACCAAAGCACACTGAAACAAAACAGTTTTAATCTGTTTCTGGAAATTACAGCAAGGTGGAGCTGCATATACTTCCAGAGGGACAGAGTTATGTATTGTAGAGACTATTGTAGAAAAAGCCTGCTTTTGAAATACAAATTCTTATAGTACACCAAGTATATTTCTTACTAAAAATGAGTCTTAAAATACAGTAGTCACAGTGTTTATAGGTTGTTCTATGTTGGGAGGGATTTAGCACATCATCAGCACTAAGCCAGCCATAAATTGATTTGAGGAGAAAAAAGATAATAGTTCAGTAGCATATTCTGCATATGCAGTACAGAGATAAGACCACATAATTTCATATCGTTACAATAGATTGCGAAATCAGTTAACCACAATGTTGACAAGGACTTCCCCATCATCAGTCTCAAATATTGGAGTGCCAAACAGACTAGAGCCAAAAATGGACTATCTGAGAAATACAACAGAAAATGTATTAATTACAGTGCTGTTAGTGAGTAAGGATACCTGCAATGTTTTTCTGTGGTTTCCTTTAGTAGAACCATGGATTCTGAGGTCTTGCTTGGCACATGTGGAAAATGCTTGTACGGTGTGTCAAGAGAGTTCTCTTCTGCTTATCCTAGACTCCTTCTCCATGTCACTGAAGTTTCAATTGACATCTATGGATACAGATTTATCTGTCATCTTGCTACTAGAAGAGGAAATTGGCAGAATTCAGGTCAATGCTCTCAAATATCCCAAATCGATAAAGGTCACAATTAACAGTGCTGTTGGCAGCACCTGGAAGTATCCCATAAATAGGCAAATACTACTGTAAAACAAGTAACAAGAGTAGAAATACCAGCCTTCTCTACAAAAGCAACAGAAAACCTGTAATGAACACATTTCAACAGAACCAGAAATATCTCTCTTTCTCAGTTTAAATTGACCAGCAGCCCTTAAAAAAACATAATTATCAGTCTTTTGAAATAACACACATTTAATAAAAGGACTAGCCAGCTTCCAGAAGATTAGCATTTAATCGGGAGCCTGCATCTGTCAGGAACCTGAGTAATCCTTGAATTGCATTTTGTGGAGCACAAATTGGGCATTGTGCAGGCAGCCAGTAAGAGCTTGGTAGATACCAGGCCTTGACCACATCATCACTAAGCTCATGAATGAGACATTATAGATTGTTCATATGACGAGATATATCAAGAGAAGTTGGAAAACACTACTTTAGAAATTATTTCTAAGATTTCTGCTATCTCCAGAGTGAACTGAAGATGATACAATGGCTGCATCATGAGGGACATGTTCTCAAAAAATGATTAGTAGGGCATCTTCATGCTATTATCAGGTTGTGAGAATGAAGCCATAAAGAAGCGCTGTAGAAGTTCAGATTTATTATTATTTTGCAGATGTCTTTAATTGTCCCAAAGGTGCTTTTTTCAAGAGCAACTGGACTTTCTGGTTTTTCTTTGAAGACATTACACTTCTCATCCAAGAAGCTTCTTCAGTTGCCTCTTGAAAAAAGCACCTCTGGGACAACCATGACCTGGATGACTGAGAATCTCAATAGGCAGGTGTCTTTAATGTTCTTAGTATTCACTTATAACATTGTAAGCCATTTAATGGCTTCTAGGAATGCACAGGATGTCCTTCTCTTACTGAAAGTCTCCAGTTGCTTCTGATTTTGCAGCATAATTACAGAATTTTGAGCACCAGTGAAGCCTTTTCTGCACATCCAGTCCTTTTTGCTGCTTATTTCTAGAAATAGAGTTGAGGATGATCATTAGCCTCCCCTAATTTCTGAAAGCCCAAGTATCCCAGTGAGGTTAATTAGGATGAAGGGAATATGCATTTTCATAAATGTGAACAATGACCCCTACAGAGTGATTTTATGTGTTACTCTATTATTATCATTTTTAGCTTTTTGCCTGAAATAGCATCCAAATTTGTTATTAGGCCATTGTAGAAAGAAAAAGGTTCTCTGTGTATAGCCTAAGAAACAGGAAGTTGCTAGGGTGCTCTTTCAGTCCTATTATTAAAGAAGGACTATTCCATTGGTTAAATCCTTGGTTCTGTCCTTTGGATGCTGATCATCTGAGTGTGAAATCTAGTTATAAATATCATTGTTAAAGATGCATAGAGAAGAAGCAGGGGGATGGAAAGTTAATTGAATATTTAACTAGAAGAAAGTTTAACTGAACTGAAGGACAAAAAGAGGATCCCAACATGAAGGAAAAGATATTCCAAGCTTCTCAAGTAGTTCCAGCCAATTGACAATAGCCAAAGGGAAAAAAATGCTGGTTCTCCTGCACTGGATGTAGTAGTATGGAGAAAGGTGGTTAGAACTACCTATTGCCATCTTGACTAATTTGGAAATGTCCTTCATCATTTAAGAGTGAATTCGGCTCATCATTGTACCTGGCCAACTTTATCTGGGCTCAGAAGCTAAGCATGGCTAGGGCTGGTGAGTTTGAAAGGTGAGTAAAATTAATCCCAGAGTTGGGAACTCAGCAAATAAAAACTAAATCCTAAACCCCCAAAAAGGCAATGGCAAACTACTTTTTAAATTGACCAGTTAATCAAAATAACAAAAAACTACATTAGGTATTTCTGAAATTATTTGTCAGTTACTTGAAATGAAAAAAAAAAAAAGCTTTTAGAGAGTTTTTTTTTAAAATTGTGGCATCATCCTTATGAATTATTACCTCATTACTAATTTGATATCAATATAGGAGCAACTGATGCAAACTTAACTGCAATAGCAAAGAAAATCAACAAAAATTCAGACAGCTAATTTGAAATAGAGCATCAGTTCCATGCATCTTCATGCCATATTTTGGAAGAAAACCAAAAAGGTTATTTTTTCCCTTGATAAATGTGTCAATTATCTGACGCTGAGATGGAGTGCACATATTTGTACAGAGACCTCTATTTGGTTTTGATTATTACCACGCAAGAAAACAATTATTATATTCCCCCCCCCCGCAATGTTGTTGTCATGGATAGCATGTCTATTGGGTAAATCATTTTTCATTTGTGATTTTAGGAACTCTTTCCAATCTGGAAGCTGACTAATTGACATTTTGCTATTTATTATTGCTAATTATTTAATAAGTATGACAAAAGGTCTAAGTTTTTCAAACATAACATATCATCAGTCTCGGTCCCAGACCAGTTCATTAAGCATTCTTTGATTTCCTGCTCTGACATTGGTAATCAAGTTCTTAGCTTGAAAAGAGGCAATCTAAGATCTGTCCTTGTCAACTTCCAAAGCTAAGATAGATTCTCCTGACCTTTGAAAGCCCAGAAAGAGCCATGTCTGGGGTAGGCATTTCTGTACTATGTAAATCCTAAAACTCCTTATCCTTTCTTGATATTGCTCCCTGATCCAGGGAGAAAATAAAAAACTGCATCTACAATTTTGTTTTGTTGCTGTGGCTGTTACTATTTTTTTTAAGTTTTTAAATTAATAATACAAATTGAAAAGAGTGGACATAGGGTGACATCTCCGGTTTAAACATTATATATATATATTCTTTCCTCTATATAGGTTGATATCTAATTCAATCATATCTATCATAACAAATTAACATAAGAACTTCTAAATATTTTACTCGTCAATGGTCCTTTCTCCCAGCATTCCTCCTCCTGTCCAGCCAATAGTAAAATTTGTTCCGGATTCCATAATACTCTGATTCATTCTTATCTTTAAGTTCCAAAGTCCACACAAATTCATATTTTAGCTAACACTTCTTCTTCTGTGGGGGTCTCTTTGTTTCTCCATTTTTGTGCAAAAGCCAATCTTGCTGCTGTTAGAATATGTTACATTAGATAAATTGCACTCTTGTTGTATTTGCCCTCTATAATACCCAGTAGAAAGAATTCCGGTTTTGCTTCTATATTTTGCATTAGTATCTCTTCTAACCATTGTCTTATCTGGTGCCAAAATTTTGTGGCTTTTGGTATTCCCACCATACTGTGGCTGTTATTATTGATTACATTTGTTTGATAATGATAAGTAAATTATAAGCAAATCAGCAACTGAAGATTCAGTTATTCTTTTGAAGCACAATATAATAGCTGCTTGGGAATAAAGTCCCACTGAACCCATTGGAGTGTACTTCTGAACAGACACGGGAAGGAGTGCTCTGTAAATGCCATTCAGCCAAATCAGATATGAACTGTAGCCATCCAGGAAAATCAAACTGTTCAACTTGGTTGGATCTGCAGCAGCAGTTTATTAAGGTTCTACAGAGTCAAATGAATATGATTGCCTTGCAGAATCAAGAATGATGTGCTAGAAAAAGGGAATTAATTTACCCAATCCTTTAATCCTTCAACCATTTTTTCCAGTTGGAGAGAAATAAGGCAGAAATAATTTCCTTTATATTAGTAGAACACATACTGCATGCATACTAAATAACCGTCAGTTAGGTTCCTGCCTTGAACCAAGTGTGGGATAACAGATGTCTTAGAACAGTGTTGGCTAACCTTTTACGGACTGAGTGCCCAAAGTGCAGGCAAATGCGTGTGCACTGAACCCCCAAAATGCAATGCGCACACCCCATGCATGCACATACTCCTCCACATGTCCCCCAGCCCCTGCACAACTCCTCCTGCACGCGCCCCACGCATGCGCCCTGCACATGCGTGGCAGGGACCTGATGACCAGCTGGCCGGAGAGAGGCACACACACACGTGTGATGGAGCTGAACTGGGGTGATGGCTTGTGTGTCCACAGAGAGGGCGCTGCATGCCACCTGTGGCACACGTGCCATAGGTTCCCCATCATGGTCTTAGAAGAACGGGACAATGCAAACTTCAAAGAAAAAACAGATTCTCAAGGCAGAGACATTTAGGGAGACCTGGTTACCAAGAACAAGTTTAACTCTCCAGTACAGACCAGTTGCATCCATGAGTCTTGAAGCAGTATGTGAATGTCAACATGGAATCTTCTTTTAGTGACTTTGTGAAATCATGGAAGTCAGGTATAGTACAAGAGGACTGAAGAAGGCCAGATGACTTCCATATCTTTAAAGAGAGCCAATGTGAGTGAATTGATCTGGGCAACTATAAATTATATCAGTTTGATGCTGAATCTGGGCAAAAGCTGGAAACAGAGTTGGTATTACACTTGTATGGCTTGTGAGTATTTAAAATAGAACGATAGATTTACCAAGAGCAAAGTCATAGCAAACGAACATGTTCCTTGTAACAGAGTGGCCAATTTACTTGAGCAAGGAAATGGGCTGGATGTACCATACTTTGACAGCAAAGCATTCGGAAAAATCTCCCATTGAGATCCCAGTAAAGAAATTAGAAATATCTGGGCTACTGATGAAATGTAAAATTTGTTACTACCAGTTCTGTGGGCGTGGCTTGGTGGAGAGGCGGGTAATGTGACTGGGTGGGCGTGGCCAACTTTTTTTTTTATTATTTTTAAAAGCATTTTTTCTACAACCTCTTTGGCCGAAGAGGTTGTAAAAAAATGCTTTTAAAAGGCTCTGAGGATCCCAGCTGAGCCACGCGATCATCAGAGGCTTTTTTTTAAAAAAACATTTTTTCGGCGGAAGAAAAAATGCTTTTAAAAGTTTTAAAAAAAAGCCTCTGATGATCATGCAACTCAGCTGGGCATGGGGGGTGGGGCAGGGATTTTTGCTACCAGTTCTCCGAACCACCCGCCGCCATCACTACCAGATTGGGCGATCTGGTCCGAACAGGGAGCATTTCACCCCTGATCTGGGCTCAATAATGTCCCCAATAAATGGATACAGAGCAATCATATCCAATGAGAAAATGTCAAATGCTCTGTATCAACCTGGAAAATTGAACAGCATACCAGAGGGCTCTATGCTGGATCCTGTACTGCACAGTACTGTACTATTAAACTTATTTATAAATTAACTTATGTAATTGATATATTATTTATAAATTGAGTTGCACAAGGAAACAGAAAATGTTTTTAAAATTGTAAAAGGACAAAGAAAAAGACAAAGACTGCAAAGATTGCATAACTGAAAGAAAAGTCTAAGCCCCAAAATAGACCGGCTTTCCTCATCATAGCAATCTCTAGAAAGAGATATCTAGTACTCTAAAATGCTAACAGTACTCTAAGTGCTTACAAAAAGCTAGTCCAGTTCTCTGTCTGCATTTTCTTTTACAAATTTAATTAAACTGCATATTTTTGGGGCTTTTCCCACAGTTATATCTCATTTGAAATATCCTCATCTTGAACTTATAAGAGAGGTCCTTTTAGTTTGTGGATACAAGCTGCCCAGATAACCATGTCTGGCAAAACTCTTTCGTATCTGTAGTCTAAATTAAAGTGCTGAAAGATGAATCTTATTTTGGAGAATTGTGAGATTTTATGTTGGCATGTACCATGGAAATATTTGCTCAATGGTCTAATTCTGATATGCTAATTTTTCTATTCTTATCATTAAGCAGCAAAAATATCTCCACCTTATTCCAGCAATGATGAATGAGAATACATGCCATATATGTATCTCACCACAATCTCTTCTCTTCTGAATAGTCACCCTCAACCTAGAAGTGAGGCCCAAAGTACTAAAATCAAAGCAAGTGCTTAAACCTCACATACCCACTTTACAGTCTTTTTCTGTTGCTCCCCTCTGGGAGGAGGTTTCAAAGTATTTCTAACAGGACTTACCCGATTCTGTAACAGCTTTGTTCCCTATGCCATCCATCTGGTAAACTCACAAGATTCGGTTTTTTCCGCCATGTCAATGTATACATCCAAACTAGACTGTGTTGTTTCTCTGTGTCATATAATATATGTGGGTATATGCATAATTTTGTATTTATTTATTTATTTTGTCATGTTTATGTAGTGTATATTGGAAGTGATGACCCTTTGAAAGCTGTATGCAATGAAATTTCATTTTAATGTATGCTGATTATTGTAGTTAGTACATTCAAAGTGACAATAAAGTTATTCTAAGTCTAACTGACATATCTAACCCTGCAAGAATCAATGTCAACTGTTCTCTCAGTAACATACTTTTAATGGCAACATAGCAGTGATGAAATCCAAACTTGTTTACTACCGATTCTATGGGCATGGCTTGGTGGGTGTGGTGTGGCTTGGTAGGCATGACAGGGGAAAGATAGTGCAAAATCTCCATTCCCATTCTCCTCCAGGGTAAGGATATTGCAAAATCTCCATTCCCAGAGTTGGTATTTGCTGGTTCTCCAAACTGCTCAAAATTTCTGCTACAGGTTCTCCAGAACCTGTCAGAACCTGCTGGATTTCAGCCCTGCAATATAGTCCAGGTTAGAGGGACTCCTCAGGGTGCCATCAGCCAAGTTATGTCGGCTGGCGACACCCAGGGGGAGGGCCTTCTCTGTGGGAGCCCCAGCCCTGTGGAATGAACTGCCCCCGGAAATACGTAAGATCTCCGACCTCCGGGTGTTTCGTTGCGCTTTGAAGACCCTGTTGTTCCGCCAGGCCGGGCTATCAACTTAATAATTTTAAATTGGGGTATTTTAAATTTTTGGGGTTTTAAATCGGCCAAATCTATTTAATTATTTTAATTTTTAATTTAATTATTGTTGTGTCTTGTGTTTTTAAATTGGCTGTACACCGCCCTGAGTCCTTCGGGAGAAGGGCGGTATAGAAATAAAATTATAAATAAATTAATTTTTACATGAGCAAAGATTTTTAGGAAAATTCCCACTGATGAAATCCCATTATTTAAGTCAAGCAGAAGCCTGGAGAAACTATTCATATGTTTCTTGCCAATGCTCTGAGACTAACTAAAGCTCAGAGGGAAAGTATGCTCCAAATTGGGAGAAGATATGATAAGTTGATTTGTCAATGTATTCTTCTTCTTCTCAAGTTCTTTGGTGTTGTTTCTGAGTGGGGTCCAACGATAAAGATTCAGATTCACAGTGCATTCAGAATGGGACATGATTATAGCATGTGCAAGTGACTAGCTCAGACATAGAATAAATATCCTCTCTGATTGCAGACATCTTCAGTCGACATCTGAAAATGAAGTGTAGCTCCTGCTCTTATGTACAGTCACTATAGGGATTCAGATCCCCAACTTCTCTCTCTCCTGGGAATAGATAGAGGAAAAGTTTTATTGTGTTAAATATTGAGACAGAATTAGAGGAGAAAATAGGAGAAAAGAAAGTGAATTCTAGAGCTAAGAGGAGGAAAGAACTATCAATACTCTCCTCAGTCTTTGTTAAAAGATTCTGAATACACAGTAAGCTGAAAATTTTCAGGGAAGCTAGAATACTTGCAATATTCCATTAATGTAGTGTTATAATAAAGTAGAATTAGCTCATCTAGTCATGTTGCTTGTCTGGTTTACCTGGCAGGCTGATATCAAGATTACAAGTCTGAGGGGACAAACTTTTCACTGCCAGTGTTAACCATCTGATCAATTAGAATTGCTCACCCTTATCTTGTCTGATTGTTTTCTAGGTAGCATCTCTTTTCCTCATCCCCCAGGATCATCCATGCATTCTGTTGCGTTATATATGACATTGCAATGCAAGTACAAAAGGACAAGACTTGTCTTAGGGCATCATATTGCACATCTCATCATTTTGGCATTGTCCAATTAGTTGCAAATGCCCCTTCTTTAGACTATATCCAAAAATATTGATTTTTCTTTATTTTTCAGTTCTTATAGGATGAATATATAAGACACGACAGTGTCTTTTCCAAAATCAGTAACAGTAGCAGCCACAATCTTATGATCCACTGAAACAGTTCAGCTGCCTTTAAAGTAAGGGTTGACCTAACTTTTCTTTATAAAATAAAATTTCATTTTGTTTATACCTTCCCAGATTGATCTAGCTTCAGTTGATATTAGTAGTCACAGCCTTCTATTCACACACCCAGGAAATTGCATTGTAGGAATTATATCATTTTCCTTTAGTTTTGCTTTTAAAGCATGGTATAAACCACAACACAATAGGGCAGCTAAACCCTACTTTTCCCCCGCATCAGAGGTTGCTAGGTCAAGCAACTTTTAAAATGCAAGCAGTATCAGCATGAACTAATTTTGTTTATTATGCAGTTGTAAATAAATATAGATCAGATATAGAAAATGCCTGAAAATTAATATCTTTCAAATAATTATGATAATAATTTAAAATAAAGAGTCTCTGAAGTAAGCTGCTACACCAAAAAGCAGTAGATGAGACCAAGGTGTAAATATACAGATTATTTCTGGGATTAGCAGTTTCAGTTCTCTATGTTTCTACCTGACTGGCTCAATCATATTATGATGAGCATGAGTAACAGTAGCATAAAAATAGACACTTGAAATTAGTAGGGTTATTGTTAAACATGTAAATATTCCCATACAGCCAGGGCCGGATTTAGATGAAAAGAGGCCCTAAGCTATTCCACTTATGAGGCCCTTTCACCTATAGTGAAAGTGTAATTTTAATTTTGCTAACAATTTGAATGTAGGCCCCTCTTGATCTTGAGGCCCTAGGCTGAAGCCTAGTTAGCCTATAGGAAAATCCGGCCCTGCATACAGCATTACTGTATTCTATTGTGTAGAAATGTTTTTTATGGAATAATATATTTTCTGATCCTTAGCTTTCTAATGTACACATCAAACAATCCATTAATATGAGTATATGTACTCCTGTAGTTCATTGAATCATTTTCTTTCATCTATCAAACTTGGGCTGCCTGAATGTTAGGCAGTTGTATTAACCTCTGAGCCACAAGTTCTCATCAGCTTGAGCCAGGGTAGAGATAAAGTGTTTTTCTATTGAGAAATATAAGTGAAATATAAATTTGGTATAAAATGGTTTGTCGTGAATGCGACTGCTTGAGGGCACCTGGATTGGAGCTGAAAGGCAAAAGGGATGCAGTATGCTCCCTCCCACATCTGGCCATCCCAGAATACCAGCACCAGATTTGAAATACCAACGGCAGTTAGTGCAAAATGACTGCTGACATAAGCCTGATGATGGCAGATGGGATTCTGCCGAAACGTTGCTTCTACCCTTTTAGGGATATATCCACAATTACACGGGAAGAAACCCGAAATATTAACTATACACACATACATACCCGTGAAAACTTATATAAATATATATATATATATATATATATATATATATATATATATATATATATATATATATATATATATATATATATATATATATATATATATATATATATATATATATATATATATATATATATATATATATATATATATATATATATATATATATATATATATATATATATATATATATGTAGGTCTTTGGTTATTCGGGTCTTCTCCCACGTAAAATTGGAAGTGTCTTGGCGACGTTTCGACGAAGTCTCATTCGTCATCTTCAGGCTGGTGTTCTCGGCTTCGTGCTTCCAGGAGCAATGTGAGATCGCAGCTGTCTCTTCCTTTTAACTGCTAGTGGAGGTGTGAGCTGATTGGGTGGAAACTTGGCTGTGTTCTGATTGGGTGGAGGTGTGTTCTGATTGGTTAGGGGCTTGGCTGTGCTCTGATTGGCTGGGGGTGTGTTCTGTTTGGGTGGGGGCTTGGTTGTGCTCAGCTTAGTCTGAGTTGCAGGGGGATTTGAGCTGGTGAGCTGCGTTGTTGTTGTTTGGCTTCATGTTTGTGGCCGTGCGAGCTCTTCATGGTGGGTGTCAGTCTGCTTCATGTATGGATTGGAGGGGTTTAAAGTGGCTAATGATGCAGCTGCGGTCTGGCTTCTGGTCCTTGGTCGTGGCTCATTATCAGTGTGGGTTTGAGTCTGCTTTCTGCGTGGATGTGTGGTGGTGACATCAGGTGTGGCTCTCGTGAGTGTGGGTCTGGTGGCATTCATCATGTTAGGGACTCGTTTGTCAATAAGGGCAGGTTTCCAAATGGCTGGTAGGCGGGAGGTATCGTCTAGTTTGTTCATGCTGTGTGGGCGTTTTTCTATCTCGATGGCTTCTCTGATTATTCTGTTGTTAAAGTGTTCAGTTTTGGCGATAGTTCTGGTCTTTTTAAAGTCAATATCATGTCCTGTGGCTTTAAGGTGTTGGACCAGGGAAGAAGTTGGTTCCTCTTTTCTGACTGAGTTCTTGTGTTCTTCTATGCGTGCACTTATTCGTCTGTTGGATTGTCGGATGTATGTGGTGGGGCAGGCGGTGCATGGGATTTCATATACTCCTTGATTTTCTAACTCAATTTTGTCTTTGGGTTCCTTAGGATGGTGGATATTTTTCAGTTTGTGCAGAATGCTGTCTTGATGTTATGTTTGTGGAGGATTTTGCTTATTCTATCTGTGGTACCTTTTATGTATGGGAGGAGGGCCTTGCCGTTTTCTTGTTCTCTGTCTTGGATTTTAGTGGGGGTTTCTTTTTGGATTAGGTTGGTGATCTTATTTCTTTGGAATCCATTGGATGTGAGTATGTAAGTGAGGGTGTGTAGTTCGGTTTTTAGGTGTTGTTCGTCAGCTAAGCGTTTTGTTCTGGAAATGAGTGTCTTGGCTACAGAGTTGATCTGGGCAGGGTGGTGGTGTGAGAGTGCGTGCAGATAGCGGTTTGTGTGTGTTTTCTTCTGGTATATAGTGTGTCCTAGGGAGCCATTGGATTTTCTGTAGACTAAGACATCCAGGAAGGGAAGTTGGTTGTTCACTTCTGTTTCCATGGTGAACTGTTTCTGAACTTAGATCTCCATCCTGGTTGCCTTTTTAGGAGTTATATATCAACTGATTGATTTCCATGCTGGTCTGTAACTTGATAAGTCATCACATTAGAATCCAAAGCCGCCTCTCTTGTATTTATAGGTAATCCAACTACAACCTCTGAAGGAGAATCCATAAGCGACTCGTCCACAAAAGCCTCTGTAACTTGTTGTTTTTCCATTACCTCCACCTCCATCTGCTTAGCCTGGGTTTCAATCTCTTGTTAATTTTGCTTTTCTTTATTCCCCTCATGTGTTATACATGGAGATGTTGAGTCCATTTTAAGAACCTTATAATAAAAATTCTTCCGCTTTTTCAACAGTATTTAGTTTGTATCTTTCTCCTTGATATCTCAATATTATTCCAACTGGAGCATCCCACCTAAATGGGATGTTTTGTTTCTTTAGCTCAGTCACCAAAAAACCAAAATCCTTTCTATCTTTTAGCATCTTGGGCGGTAGCTCTTTAAATAGCCAAATCTTCCTTCCATACATTTCAAGAGTGGAGTTAAAAGACTTTTGCACAATACCATTTCTTATTCCTTTATCGGTAAAGTAAATCACCACATCTCTAGGCAACTTGATAGTCTTGATAGTACAGCCTTGATAGTACAGTGGTTTAGTGCACCCTGTTATTAACACAGCTGCCTGCAATTTCTGCTGGTTCGAATCTCTCCAAGGCTCAAGGTTGACTCAGCCTTCCATCCTTTCTAAGGTAGGTGAAATGAGAACCCAGTTTGTGGGGGCAATAAGCTGACTTTGTATACAATATACAAAAGAATGAAGGCTATTGCTTAACGCATTGTAAGCCGCCCTGAGTCTCCGGAGAAGGGCGGCATATAAATCAAATTAAAAAAAAAAAAACCTGCCTTTGCTTTGCCACCCAAGAATTTGCTCTGTAGGCCTTATCAATCTTACAGGATATCTCTTCAGGACTAACCTTTAAAATCCCAGCCAGAACTTCAGCAGACATCTTTCTCAAATCTTCTCCTTTATCTTCCTGTATTCCCCTAATTCTGACAACAAATTCCATAAATCTGAATTGCATCATTATGACTTCATTTTCAATCCTTTGTTTTATATTATCTGCATTGTAAGTCTTGTAGTCAGCTTCCTTTATTTTTAGCTCTACTTCTGAGCTATTTTCTTGAATCATTGTTAAATCATTTTCAATTCTTTGTATTTTATTATCCAAATTATGAATCTTGTAATCAACTTCCTTCATATTAGACTCTATTTCTGAATTAAACTTTTCATCCATCTTTATCATTGCGTCTAAGAAACTTATCATATGTTGCTTGAATTTATCATACTTTTGTTGAACCAACTCTTTAATTTCCTGTCTAAATTTTTCAAGGTTCTGGTTCACAATCTCATCATGTCTTGCCATCTCCTCCAATACAAATTGTGTTAGATCTTTAAAGCCATTCCTCTGCATCTGCAAACTCAGAACTTGTTCATGTGGTTTATGAATGGGGGAACCCTCCCCCCCAGCTTGGTTGTCTGGCTTTGTGAGTTTTAACGCCATCCTGCCACACAAGCAGATTTTTTTTCTTTTTTCCCCTTTAAAGAAGAAGACTTCTCTCCAAACAATATCAATATCAAGCCTCTAGGAAGGAAGAAGCATGAAATAAGAATTTTCTCTTCACTTCTAGCCAGCACTGTTATCTCAGTTACTTTGTAACATATTAAACTAGTCAAACAGAAGTACTTTCGCTTTCAGCTCTTCTCAAGCCTCAGCCAGTCGCCATTTTAAACTTTCTTTTTTTCCCCCTTCCACTCTTCTTTGCTTTTAAAGTCAGTCTTAGGGTTGTTAGAAGTACTTGCAATTTAGGGTCCCAGGTCCAGATTTCATCCTTCTTATTCAGAAAGTCTGCTAGTTTTTGTTGGTTGGTCTGGTCCCATCGCCTGGCTCTGCAAAGTGCAGAGTTTGCCTGAAGCCCGGAGCAGCGGCGAGGAGAATAGGGAGCCTCATACTGCTTCCTCCCCAGAGGTAAAAAAAAAACTGTGGGGACTTCGCAGAGGGCTCTACCTGCCCTCGCTGGCTCTGTCTCACATTTCCTTACGGAAACAGAGTTTTTCGAGCTGCCTTTCAGGTATAAAGGCGGCTCTTTACCGGCAACGGGGCTGGCGGTCTCAAAGGACTGTCTGGCGGCGACGGAAGCCAGACCGGAAGCCTATTCACTTTTCTTCTACAAGAGACTCTATTTGGAGAGCAAAACAATAACACATGTTATGAAATAAAATGTTCTGCAAAGAGGTAAACTCGTTCCTTACTGAATGTAGTTAGATATGCAGGTAAATGTATATCAGCGGTGGGTTTCTACTGGTTAGCCCCGGTTCAGGAGAACCGGTAGTGGCGGCGGCAGGAGGCTCCGCCCACCCACCCTGACGTCATCATGAGCGCACTGCGCATGCAGTGTGCACTCACAGTTCCGAACCGGTAGTGAAGTTAAGTGGAACCCACTACTGATGTTTTATGTGCTGAAATAATTAGGATTAGATATTTCAGTAAGTTTTGGTATCAAAATACACATTGTGATATCCCAGCATGTGCGACTTCCAAGTATTAATGCAGCAAGTATGTCTTAATTAATAGCTGAGAATGGAAATGCTATATAGCAGATAGCATAGCCAATCTAAAATGTTAGGTTTATTGCCCATGGAATCTCATTCGACAGATTAATAGAAGAGGGAAAAAAATTAGAAGGTTTAAGAGGAAAAGGTGACTTTTGCAAATGAATTGTACATCTGTGGAGGTGGACCGCTGTATTTGGGGATACTTTGCTTCATTGTGTGGCTTCTTGGCAAAGAGTTAGATTTGCTTGTTTGCTGAGCATAGAATCACTGCACAAAGTTTGAGGAAAAGTGGTTTACAACTGCAGTTGAAATGCTGATTGTGTGATCAGCTGATGATGGAGTTATATCTCTCCACCAGCAGTTCAAGTCCCAGAAGGTAGACAACTCGTTTGCATGACCAGAGCTATTTTAGGAGACTAATGCTTGCTGGAAAAGAAGTTCATTCATTCATTCATTCATTCATTCATTCATTCATTCATTCACATTTCTATTCCACAATCCAGAAATTCTCAGAAGTTTACACAAAGTATAAAACCAAATAAAATTATATAATATTATATATATAAACAATAAAACAACTCCAACCAAACAAAAACTACAAATAATGAAAATAGGGAATATAGATTGCTTAACAAGGTAACAGGTAACAGTAACAGAGTTGGAAGGGACCTTGGAGGTCATCTAGTCCAACCCCCTGCTCAGGGGGGTTAGACTAGATGACTTCCAGGAGACCTATACTACGGATTCGAACCACCGAACTGCCAGACCTTTCTGATCGACAAGCTCAGTGTCTTAACCACTGAGCCACCTAGCCAGGCTAAATCAAAATCAAGGGAAGACTCTCCAAAACAACTTGGTCTTTAAAAGCTGGCAAGGAGACGACTAGGCTGATCAAAAATGGGAGGCTCTTCTACAGCATCAGTGTTGCCATGGAAAAGCAATGGCTCCTCACTTCAGCTCCTGGACCTTCCAAATATATGAGATCAGCAGCAGTTTTTCTCTGCTCCTCTGGTCCCTCTTCCACCCGCCTCTCCAGAAGGATCCCCAACTCACAAACTTGGTCCCTCCCCATCAAAAAGCAATTTTGGTGGGATGGGAGATCCAACTGATTGCTGAACTCTGAATAACTGGAAAGATAAAATAGTGTGATCAATTTGGTATTGGACCAAAACCAGGGAGAATTTTCAAGTCAGTCATTTTTTCACTGTTCAATCTATCTCACATCTCTACATTTCTAAAGTATAAAATCCAATAAATAAATAGGTATGTACTTAATTCTGACCTATAGAAAGGAATTGCTTAGCAGGTTGAATTTGGTAAAGCTGATCATATCATGTTACTATTCAAGATTGTACACACACACACACACACACACACACACACACACACACACACACACGCACACACAATCATACATACATACCAAATCTTTTTCAGGACAAGCAGTACTATTCAAAATGTAAAAAGGAGTAGGAAATGGTAAGCAAGAGAAATTATAATCATGAGAAAACAGAAAAGGAAATAAAGCCAAATCTAGTTTGTAACAATATACATTTCTATTTTTGCAAGCCAACATTACTTCCACCACAAATTCAAATCCTTTTGCTCTTTTTCTTCTACCCTCTCTCTTTTTGAAGATCCCTTCCCCTATACATTTTTTCACTCTTCCCCTTCATCTCTATTTATTCTTTCTTCATATACTCATATCTCTGTTTTGTATTTTAATTGTCATTACTCTCTTTATATGACCAGATAATCTCACTTTGAATTTTTATACTGGTCATTCACTTATGTATTAAATCTACATTTACTAAAATTCCCCTTCACACATGTGAAATATGTGTGTACATGTTTCACACACTTCATATGTATTCATATCCAGTGCATTCAATTTATATTTATTCTCACTTCCATATGACAACATAAGAAAAGATAAACTTTTATGTACAGCCATGTTTATTTATTTATTTATTTATTAAATTTTTATACCGCCCTTCTCCCGAAGGACTCAGGGTGGTGTACAGCCAAAAATAAAACCCACAACTATATGAAAGTTAAAAGACAATTTAAAAATATTAAATAATTTGGCCGAAAGAGCTAAAATAGAAACCACCCATTAAAATAGCATTTAGGCCAGCTCTGCTTGGTGAAACAATAGCGTTTTGAGGGCACGGCGAAAGGTGCGAAGGTCGGGGATCCTACAAATCTCCGGGGGCAGCTCGTTCCAAAGGGCAGGTGCCCCCACAGAGAAGGCTCCCCCTGGGGGTCGCCACTCGACATTGTTTGACCGACGGCACCCTGAGGAGTCCCTCTCTGTGGGACCGTACTGGTCGATGGGAGGCTATCGGTGGCAGAAGGCGGTCTCGTAAGTACCCGGGTCCTAAGCCATGGAGCGCTTTAAAGATGGCAACCAACACCTTGAATCGCACCCGGAAGACCACCAGGAGCCAGTGCAGGTTGTGCAAGAGCGGTGTTACATGGGAACATCGAGTCGCTCCCATAATCACCCGCGCGGCTGCATTCTAGACCAGCTGGAGTGTCCAGGTGCTCTTCAAGGGGAGCCTCATGTAGAGAGTGTTACAGTAGTCCAGACGGGAGGTGATGAGGGCATGAGTGACTGTGCGCAAGGAGTCCCGGTCCAGAAAGGGACGCAACTGGTAGATCACTTTACTTACTTCAACAAATATTTCAATAGTCTACATATCTTTTCACCAGCCTTTCCTTGTTTCTGGATGACACCTACCAGGGCTGATGTGTTGAATAACTGTACTGACTAGTGATTTGGACTAGATAGTACATAAAGTCCAACTTCTACATTCAATGATGTTCTGAAATAGATTTAAAGAGGATGCTAGGAATGAGAAAACAGGTTGCTTTGCAGCATGAACCTATTTATTCTGCTAAGCATACTTTTTTTCATAAACAATCCCTTTTAATCAGAACATCCAGAAATCACCAATTCATTTTCAGCACAAAGTCTATAAAAGTCTTTTATAAAGGCGCTTATTGTTTCATTCCTAATCAAAAAGGTCAGTTTTGTCATCTTTCTGCTAAATATCCTTTTAAAAAACCAAACAAGTCATCTCCAGAAAGAAAACGCAAGAGAACCTAAGTTGTGTTTGAAGCCACTTCTAGAAATGATTCATCATGATAATGGAATATAGTGTACAATAGAGCTCAATCACATTGGCACCATTATGACAATCTTATGAGGTAATTTGCAAGCAAGACAGTGATGAACAAGAATTGAAAGATGAGTCTTCCCACAATCAAAGCCATTTCTCAAATGAGCATTGCTGTTTTCCTTATCATCTGGACTCCAGGTAGTCAGTAAACCTGCTTAATTCCAGAAATCGTGATTCTCCATGAATCTGAATATTCAAAAGTTTGGATACTTTTTATGAGCACCTTTGTTTCTGTTAATATGTCAACCTATCCAAAGTAACTGTCTAGCAGCAATTTACTATCTTGATTTTTAAATGTCTTTTTCTATGACAATTCTTGTCATACCTGGTTGCATTAATCTAAATGGGTTTTGGTTTCAGTATATTATATATCATTGAATTTTTCTAGGCTAGTAGAAATGCCAGCAGTCTTTATATTCTACTATTTTCTACCTGCAAAATCTTATTGTTTTTGTGTAATAAATTAGAGTTTTGTGAGTTTTAAAGTGATGAAAGATTGGGGAATAAATAGAGCAAAAAGGGGACATGGAAGAATAGGAAGAAGTGAAAGAATTTTCAGAATGAAAAGAATTATTTTACAGAATGTTACAAACATATGTGGAATTAAACTAATGGGAACTATGGACAATGATATTTGGTAGAAATGAAATGGAAGCAGCTATAGATGGGGATAGAAAAATGAGGATGAGAGACAGATATTAGTTGCAGAATGCATATAAAAAGATAAAGGTAATATAGCCAAAAGGAGCAGGTTTTGATTAAGAGACAGAGAAAGTGCAGATGAATGATACTAATAAGGATCTTCTGGCAGATTTAATAAAATTAAAATTGAAGGCTATGAAATGATTTGGGAATTCAGAAAGGAATAGTTTGGTGATTTGTAAGAAAATGACAATACATTGAAGAATTGAAAAGCGATTCTGTAAATGGCATCTGAGAAAAAGTAGAAAAAGTGCTGTAAGAATGTTGAAGATAGAATTAGCACCTAGACCTATATACCACTTCCCAGTGCTTTACAGCCCTTTCTAAGTGATTTACAGAGTGAGCATATTGCCCTCAAAAAATCTGGGTTCTCATTTTACTGACCTCGGAAGGATGGAAGGCTGAGTCAACCTTGAGCCCATGAGACTCGAACTGCCAAACTGCAGAGAAATGGTAATGTAGATATTATAATTGGAGAATTGTTTAAATATGAATGTAGTTGGCTTATGGAGTAGCTGTAAACCATGTTTAATGTGTGAGTAAAAAGAGCCTCTATGTCTAATTATTGGAAGTAAAAAGCAAATATATATTTTGGGACATTTTTCATTGTTTCTGTGGATGCAGCATGATCAAGCTCACATCCATGTTTACATAATCACATTAATAACCTATGCAGGTTATTAATATGCAGAGATGATTTATTCATACAGAGAAAATGAAGGAACAAAAAATACATGAAGGAGGAACAAAAAGATAAAAAGTAAGAAAAGACCAAGAAAACTGTAGTTGGATAGAGTCGATAGAAGGAAAGAGAGGAAAATTTTAAAAAGCCAATATATAAATAATTCAGTGGTGAAATCTGAACTGGTTTGACACTGGTTCGCCGGCCAGGCATGCGTGTGCATGACCAGTGTGCACCAAATGCATCCTGTGTGCCCATACATGCACAGTACGTGCCAAATGCATGCTTTGCACAGAAAAAGGAGGCTTGGGAAGGTAGGTAGAACAGCAAGGGGGGGAACAGCTGTTCCGGGTGATTTAGAAAGCAGGATTTCCTGCTTTCTAGCGATTTTAAATCACGCAGCACAGCTGATTGTCGGAAATACCGGTTTGGAGGAACCAGTAGCTTTTTTTACTACTGGTTCGCCTGAACTGGTAGTTTTATGACTACCAGTTCACCTGAACTAGTGCGAACCAGTAGCATTTCACCACTGAAATAATTGTATGGATATAGTAAAAGAAAGGAAGATTTGCAAGAATAGAGAACGATGCAGGTATAAACTAGATTTAAGTGTATTTCCTTTTCTTTTATCTCATGCTTTTAATTCGATTACCTTATTAAGTCTCATCTGTTTCAACAGTCTGCATAGTGTTGTTTACTTCAAAAGGGAATAGCATACACACATACACAAACACATATGATTCACAAAAGAAGAATGCTGCATATTGTCATTTATGCAAGGAAGGATATAAACTTGCAAGGTTTCTCCTTCCCTCTTTATAAATGTTTAGCCTTCACAGCTTTATACGCTGTGTCCTTATTTTGGGTTCAGTTGATTAATACATTAAATAATTATCTAAATGAATTAAATGACTAACATTTATCCTCTTGCATATCTTAATACCTTTTCATTTTCTCATTTTATCCCTTGGGAATCTTCCTCATTTTTGAATAATGGCAAGAACATAATTACCAAGGTTCTTCTCTCTGGGCTGGGAAGCCAGACTTGACAGGAGAAGATGATTCATCTTGAGAGATACGCATTGCTTTTCCACATTAGAAGTCAATGCATCTTCTATTTTATAATCCATATAAAGCTAGAGAAGAAGAATCACATATTTGCTCTTGTTTCTGAAGAATGAATTACCATCTTAATTTCATTCTTGTATCACGCAAAATTCCAGCAAAATGTTAGCCTAGGGTTTGAATCCCTTTGCCTTTGCCCCAATACCTATTAGGTCATCTAGAGAAAAACTGGGCCCACTGCTCTTCTCTAGTAAAGAGAACTGAGGCCAGGAGGCATTGCTTCTTGGAATCAAGATTGGTTATTTGGGGCAGCTACTGGATGGAAATCAAGGTGGCCCCTTCCATGATTGCTTTCAGAAAGATTTGCTGAAAATTGAACCTTTCAGAAGGTATGCCAGTTAGATCTCTGTTTATAGTTGTTTTGGAGTTGTATGGAATTGTTTGGTTTCTGACTTGTCATCATAGTGTTATATTGATTTCTTTTTTATGTAGAGAATAAGGAAGATGATCTTGAGCTAAATATGCATGAACTGTGGATCTATGCAGGGAAAAGTGGCTGTAGTGCAGCCCCTAGATGTCCCAAAGGTGCTTTTTCAAAAGGCAACTGGGCTTTCCTTGTTTCTGCTAGGAAACCTTTCGCTTCTCATCGAAGAAACTTCTTCAACCATGACCAGTACGAATGAGAAACTCCACGGACAGCCCTTGGATGGTTTATTTTTCTTTTACATCCAAAATAATGAGGTAACATTTGGAATGGTTCAGGCAGACACCTTGCTAATTTATTGAACTATAAGAAGGAGAGGGAGATGCAGCATAATCGGACTTGCAAAATTCTGTCATTATAGCCTATAATTATATAGCATATAATCTCAATAAAAATAAATTTAGCTTTTCTGTGGAATTGATTTCCTGGTCTACTGAGCAGGACTTATAGCTACTGCAAATGTTTTAAAGTGTTGTTCTGTACTGTGTTAATCACTGAGAATTGCTAGACTGCAGAGGATACAAATATAATAACTATTGCCACCTTGTCAGAAAATGATGAAGAGCTAAACAATCAAGAGTACTGGTGATGGAAAACCATTGTTTTTGATTAGTGCACAATAAGAGCAGTATTTTTGGCCACCTTGAAGTAGTAGTAATTAGAAAGAAGTTTACAATAAAAGTGGAAGTATCTTGGAAATGGGGCCAAAAACCAGAATCCTCTTTGGTGGTTGATTTTTTCAAAATGGCTGACCTAATGAAACAGCCCCAAATTTTCTTTACATTTGAAAGGCTGATAACTCTCAATCTGTTCTTAATTAGTGGGAAACATATAGCAATACAAAGTTTCTGTTGTCCTGCTGGGACTTTTATGTCCAATCTAATGATCCTTCCTGTCTCCTAATTAATGTTTGTTTATAAAGTCTACTTCTCTAATAGGTACCACCTGCTCTAAAGCCCCAAAACTTTGTGTTCTCTGCCCACTACCTATAAAACATTTTATTGAAAGATCTGTTTCCCTTTGCAGTGTTTTCCTAGTCCATATTTAGCTTCTGGGTTGTCATGCCTACACACATTAAATCACAAGGACATTTTATTATATTAAACGTTGCATGTTTCAAAAAAAAAAGAAACAAATATCTTTGCTTGTCATTCGTGTTGCCAAATGATATTGACTAATCTTAGTCTTCTGTATTAGCAGCATGTAATAATTCTGAAGGCAGTCGTCCCAAAGTGGAGTTCTTCCTGCCGAAGAGCTGTTTGTCTTGTTTTCCATTTATTAGACTGCATTAGTCATTTCACTTTGCAGCAATGTGTCCTTGGTAATACATATTCTCTTACACAACAATTTGGTTTTTCTTAAAAGAAAGCTACAGTTTCCAGTATATGCTGATTTCTCAGTTGGTCTTTTTAAATGACCAGGTTCTTCTTATTGTTTATCTATCATACACATTACATCATTTGTTATTATGTTTTTTATTCTGCGGCCTTAATATTATATTCTAAGGAAATTCTGCGGCCTTAATATTACATTCTAATTCTTTCAATTATTCAACTTTCTTTCATACTCTTCCTTCATGCTCCAATTCCTCTACAGATTCTCAAAAATGGAAACAAAAGGGTTTTGTTTCCAACCTATGGCTTCCAGTCTATGGGTTATGAGTTCCAAACGCATTAATGAATAAAACTGTCAGTAGACTGTATTTTGTAACTCCTTTCCGGCTTTGATTACTATAATCTAAAAAAATTATATAGGCTTCTTAGACTTTACATAAGATTCATATTTAGATCCTCACAGTTCAATCATAGTAAAATAAATGCAGCCTTCTTGTTACCATACAAAGACAGAAGAATGTCCTATGAAACGCAATCAATTCTTAACATCACCTAAAGTGGGTTACTGACTTTGAAAACATACTTCTTCAAACAATTCCATAGGCTGGTGCCCTAGAAATTAGTTTGTCAGTTAAAATAAAAGTGTATTATATCAGCAACTGCTATATTCAAAGGCTAATGTTGCTTATTCCAATAAAAAACATGCAAAGTAATCAAAATGCAGATTAATGTATTCTCTGTTACCTCTAATGCCACATCTTATAGGTTACTCACAAAGGACAAGCAAACATTTCAGTGACTAACTTATTCCTTATTTAATATATAAAATGCTTCAATTTTATAATGAAGTTGGCACTAATTTTTATATAATATGATAGAGGAAATGAATTCTAATCAGATTCATTGCCTTAAACTGTAGGTCTCCCATTGGCATTTCTTTTTTTAATAAATTTTAGTTACCATGGAATATATAATTATATGGAATTTATAATTATAGTAGAAAATCATATGTGTTATACATCCATTGTCAATACTTCTTCAAGTAAGCTATTAAAGTAAACTCTTGATGTAATGGATTTAGAATTTTCAAAGAAACACCATTCCAAGTAAGGGGCAAAGTTTATTTCAGCTGACAGTTTAGCAATTCATATAAATTCATGATATTTGCATCACTTGTAGTATTTCCATAATGATGTACTTATGCAAATACTTAAATTACAATTTGTATGAATGTATATCATTTATATAATTACCTCTTTAATATAAATTGATCCAAATGATATAAACTTAAATTTACTGGTCATTTAGGTTTAATATAGCCCTTTCTCCTAAAATTGCTCCTTAAAATGAAGATTTAATTTAACCTCAGTTTGCTTTTAGTACAATTACTTGATACCTCTTCTCTTATTCTTTTTGCATAATCTTGTCTATTCATTACCACTAATATCTCTCCATCCCCTGCACATCATTTGGGTTCTGGGATAATTGATTTAATATAGCTAACTCTAAACGATTTAAATTATCTTAATGTGAACAGTTCTTTTTCTTCTACTTCTCTAATTCTTTTGAATGACTTCCTAAGATTTGTACAGATCTACAGATCCTGAAGAGTTAAAACTGAACTTGGAATGAAAAATGTACTATTCAGCTTGTGAGGACAATCCACCTTTAATAATTAAGAGTGTTCTGATAAGTACATGACTGAGCACAGCCTAAAGTACAGTGGAGAGCTTATTCTGTAGCAATGAAAGAGAAGAAAGTTTTCCCCCCACCTCCATTACATCTGCTGAAAATCACCCAAAAAATCTCTTCCAGGTGGTATGGGAACTGACTCAGCCCACAGGAATTGTGGAACACTTCTGGTGCTTTTGGCAGCAAATGTTTAGGATTTCATTATTATTATTTTTTCATTGACAAAATACTCACAGATTAATGCCACTAAAATTGTGCTGGTTGAGAGGAGGCCAAGTCACACTGCCTTGTCTGGATTCTGTTTGTTTCTGAATACTTGGAAGATACAGACAGCTTTGAAAAATTTAAGACACTCTTTGTCTTCTGGATTTATGTTCTACTTGGTTATTCTGTCCAAGAGGCATGCATTAAGGGAGATGTTGTACAAGACTATTAATGCAATCTGCCCTGAAAAAGACAGTATTATGGCCCCACCTGAAAAAAATATTTAGAAGAGACAAATCTTATCCTACTACTCTTGATAAAGATGATTGTCTAGATTAGGTTGAGGCTAGGTATATTGAGGGAGCAAGACAACATAATATGACTCTGCTTGTGCTTCTTGACCTCTTAGTAATTTTTTTACTTCATTAATTATGGTATTCATAAACGAAGGCAAATATATAGGATAATGTTGCAGGATTCAATCTGGGTTGCTCACCTGGACTAGAGGTTTAGTCTTCCAAGCTTTGGGACTCGTGCTGGAGCCCATCCTCAAAGAACTTCTCTTTCACCATAATGTGAGAGGAAACTTCTGTAAGAGAGAAGTTCTCTGAGGATGGGCTCCAGCACGAGTCCCAAAGCTCAGAAGACTAAACCTCTGGTCCTGGTGAGCAACCCAGATTGAATCCTGCAACCATGGTACTTTCCTAAATTACCTTAATGAATTGGGATTGGAGGCGTTTAGCCTTTCAAAATAGATTAGATTGGGAAACAGATTTCAAGGAAGACTATAAATTCTTTATTAACCTTCAATATCAAATGGCTATTTCCAAATCAATGTTAAGTCCTTCAGAGTGGATGATCTCCAGTGCTTTATTACTCCAGCAATTTTTTTTAGCAACCATTTCATCCTGGGCTTCCAGCTTCAACCGGATGTTCTCCATGTAAATAAATGAATAAAAACCAGGCAATCCAACAATGGGCAACAACCCGTTCCATATTCCTTGGATTATTTCAGCATGAGAGCAATGATGATAACCTATAGAGTGGAGGTGGTCTGCATTTAGTGTCAAAGGAGATAATGTGGGATGGGATTGTGAAGGCATTCATGTAGGCAATCTAGCAAAGCAAACAAAAGGTACAGAAATTATCTTTTCTATTTAGAGGAAGCAATCTCTAAATAGAAAGGGCAGACACTGGTAGACTGTTCCATACACAAACTAGCTATTGAACTTGCTTCGTGGCATAGATAGGAAGGGAAGTAATCATGGGGATGACCAATTAATCTTGCAGGAGCAATAGTTTGGCTAAGCTATAACTCAGTCGGGTTGATAACCCACTGTAAACTACAATTTCTGAAGTTGATTTGTGCTGGGAGTAGCGCTGGAAACAAGCAGGTGCAGTACAGAAATGTTTGTAAATTGTATTTACCTTTTTGTTTTTGCAGCCACATCCTGCAGTTGATGCATACTCCTTTTGTGTTCATCTCTCATTCTAAAATCTTTTTCACAAACCAAAAATCCTCTCTTCTACAGCTGTACATTTGATTTCCGTTTCATAAATGCAGCACTTTGCATTGGTCCTTGGCTAAATTTTCTTTTGTTGCTCTCATCTCCTTCTCTAACTTGTCAAGCTAATTTTGAATTTAATTTTTTATCTTCTAGAGTATTAATTATCATACCCAATTTTGTCACCTGCAAATTTAATAAGCATTTCTTCTCCTTTATCGTACAAGTCATTAATAAACATATTGAAAAGAGGACCTGAATCTGAACTTTATGACACTCACTTGATACTCACTTCAGTTTGATGAGGAAATGTTAATGAGTACTCTTTGAGGACAATTTTCAAGCCAGCTAATGTATTCCTTTGTCATATCAACCCCTTTACTCATGTGCCAGTTTTACCCTTCTCTCTAGCAAATCCATTGTCACAGGAATCATGGTCTGAGTCCCTATAGAGAAAAAAATGAGACATCTGTTGTAAATGTCACATCTACAAGAAATACCAGCCTAGGTGTTGTTAGAATAGAGGAGACATAAAAAGCAAAGACAATTGCCATCTACAGTATATCTGATATATTTGAAAGGACTGGCATCAGACCCATATAATTGGTCCTGTGAGTCATTAGCATCTTTCTGGAACAATATTTTAATGTTCATTTAAGTAATTTATAGGGGAAATCTTTTAATGTTAATGGTGTTTATGTCATGTTAAATTATATCCCAAAACTCTGGAATCTCATTGTTTTTGAGAAACTGTGACTATACTGGGCATGAATGAATTGTTTTGTTAAATTAAATTTCTTGATATTAAAGACTGAATACAAGAGATGTATTTCCTGTTTAAGGAAAACCAATTGTTTGATTTTTGTTGTTGTTGTTTATTCTCTTTTTATTTTTGATTCAACCTTGTGGCACTCCACTTGATATTTCACTTCAATTTAAAGAATCATTAATGAGCATTTCTAATATAATGTTAAAGCTAGCTAATGCATTTACTTATCATGCCATTATATATATATATATATATATATATATATATATATATATATATATATATATATATATATATATATATATATATATATATATATATATATATATATATATATATATATATATATATATATATATATATATATATATATATATATATATATATATATATATATATATATATATATATATATATATATATATATATATACGTGCTTCCAGGAGCAATGTGAGATCGCAGCTGTCTCTTCCTTTTAACTGCTAGTGGGGTGTGAGCTGATTGGGTGGGAACTTGGCTGTGTTCTGATTGGGTGGAGGTGTGTTCTGATTGGTTAGGGGCTTGGCTGTGCTCTGATTGGATGGGGGGTTGGTTGTGCTCTGATTGGCTGGAGGTGTGTTCTGTTTGGGTGGGGGCTTGGTTGTGCTCAGCTTAGTCTGAGTTGCAGGGGGATTTGAGCTGGTGAGCTGCATTGTTGTTGTTTGGCTTCGTGTTTGTGGCCGTGCGAGCTCTTCATGGTGGGTGTCAGTCTGCTTCATGTATGGATTGGAGGGGTTTAAAGTGGCTAATGATGCAGCTGCAGTCTGGCTTCTGGTCCTTGGTCGTGGCTCATTATCAGTGTGGGTTTGAGTCTGCATTCTGCGTGGATGTGTGGTGGTGACATCCTGTGTGGCTCTCGTGAGTGTGGGTCTGGTGTCATTCGTCGTGTTAGGGACTCATTTGTCAATAAGGGCGGGTTTCCAAATGGCTGGTAGGCGGGAGGTATCGTCTCATTTGTTCATGCTGTGTGGGCGTTTTTCTATCTCGATGGCTTCTCTGATTATTCTGTTGTTAAAGTGTTCAGTTTTGGTGATAGTTCTGGTCTTTTTAAAGTCAATATCATGTCCTGTGGCTTTAAGGTGTTGGACCAGGGAAGAAGTTGGTCCAACACCTTAAAGCCACAGGACATGATATTGACTTTAAAAAGACCAGAACTAGCCCCTAACCAATCAGAACACACCTCCACCCAATCAGAACACAGCCAAGTTCCCACCCAATCAGCTCACACCCCCACTAGCAGTTAAAAGGAAGAGACAGCTGCGATCTCACATTGCTCCTGGAAGCACGAAGCCGAGAACACCAGCCTGAAGATGATGAATGAGACTTCGTCGAAACATCGCCAAGACACTTCCAATTTTACGTGGGAGAAGACCCAAATAACCAAAGACCTACATATATATCAAGCTTCTGGGCTTTTTTTCTGTTGACAAACTGCAACTCTGTGTTGATCTCTGGGAGACAGAGTTGCAGTTTGTCAACAGAAAAAAAGCCCAGAAGCTTGTGAATGAGATTTCACAGAACCTAGGCTGCAGAACAACTTAGTTTACGTAGGTAAAACCTGGCTAGAAAGAATATGCACATAAAAGCCTACGAAAAAGAAAAAGACATATATATATATATATATATATATATATATATATATATATATATATATATATATATATATATATATATATATATATATATTTCAATTTAATAAAGTTTTTTTTTTAAAAAAAGAAATCAGTAGAGGCAGGGGAAAATTGTCATAGGGTCTCTCACAGTCTAAAAGGTTGGCATGCCTGCTTCTTTGTTGTTTCAAAGTGTGAACACAGTTTAATGGTTTTAATTTACTCCACAATCCAATTCAAATTATCGTCACAAGAAGGTTCTTAATGGAAAGGACAGCTCAGCAGTGAATCCACTTATTACCTTTGAGAAATGTTTTCCTTTCTCTGAGGGCATTTAAGCAAAGGCGCTGGAGTGCCTTCAATTTGGCATTCTCCACTGTGCAGGAAGTTGCACAAAATAGTCTCAAGGGCCCCTTTCACAGATTCCATGATGTTGCGAACCCCAAGTGAAAAAGGGAAAGAAATCATCCTAGTAATTGTTGTCACATTTTGACAACAATTGGAATGGACAAAAGCATTGATCTCTTGTGAATCTGACAGTTACATTTCTGAAAAGAAAATCAATAGTTCTAGGTGGAGAATCATCTTCCAGTCTTTTTATTTTGGTAGTTGATTCATTTCTAGTTATTTCAGTAGTAATCTTCTTTCCTGGGTGAATGAAAATGAGGTAAGAAAAACCTATTAAAAAGTATCATATGAAGTGGAAAGAAGCTAGGATATTTAAAGATCACACACACACACTTATCCAACCTGTCTCCATTGAACTATTCAGTTGCTATTGCCCTAGAATTTAGTGACCCTAGCTTCACTTCCCAATACCACACTGGAATTGCACTTTCTACCCAAGAACCAAAATGCCAGCAAGAGGTATTCTGCTTGATAAAGCAACAATATCCCTTCCCCCAACCCACTAAATGATGCAGAGATGATGGTTGAGGAAAACAAAGCAAAGATTTACTTGCTAATTTAGCTTGCTGATTCCCTAAGAAGCTATGTGATCCCAGGAACAGAGCTTTGATGAGAGGATTGCAGGATTATTCACCTCAGCTTTTACAAGTAATTTGTAGATGTTGGCCTCAAGTTCAAACCAGGCTGAACTGGCAAGGCCTTTCATCACACTGAAGTTCATCTCACCTAAGAGTGCTAGGAAAATCCAATGAAGATTAAGAAAAATAAAATAAAACAAACCAACACCATGGTTGGATAGTGTGGCTAAGGCAAAATGCTAGTTATCAACAAGATCTGGGAGGTCTTCTTCTCATACAGTCGTGCATTCTTTCTGTTCTGTTACATCGTGGATATATCCAGCTTCTTAGACAAATATTTATCCAGGGAAAGAGTTTCTGCCACTCTTGCTAGCGATATGTTCTTACTCTTTTCTGGTTTGCTTAGCTACCCATGCAAAATGATATTAGAAAACCACCTGATAAATCACAAAATAGATATATTCGTTTTACTTCTTATTGTGAGTGTTAATTAAATGGCCTCATTCTTACTACGCTTCATTTATTCATTCAGAGTTTAAAAAATGATTCTCCTTTGGCTGATATAGTTCTGCATTTGAAAAAGTGTTATTTCTAGCTTTTGCCCAGCTTTAAAATGCAGTTCCTTTAAATTTGACATTCTTCCAGCCTGCACTGCAAAAATAATTGTTACAAAATAATACTCAATATGTCTTTAAGTGCTCAAAACATATTCATAATCTCAGTGATTTTCACAATCTCTTGGTTAAATAGTCTCCAGTATTAAAATCCCCAGGCTGCAAGTATTGAATGGCACAAAAATTCTCAGTACGTTAATAGCTGGACTGAGCCATTTGAAGCAAAGAATTCTATCAATCAAACACTGTTCTACCAATTCTGTATGACTTAACTACCGTATGTAAGACAATGCCTCCACTGTTGCATAGTCATATTAATCTATATTTTTCCCAGGGAGAATAAAAGAAAGACCATAAAATAAGTTAAATAATGATTAAGCAAAAGCTTTTTTTTTTTAATAGCACACTCAAAGGGCACAATGGCACTGTGCCAATCCACTGTGCTTGAAGTAGAATAGGAGGCAGTTCTGTTTCTCCTTAACTGGTGTGTAAATACCCAAATCTGGTCAAGTTATTTTAGCATTTAAGGCAAAACACAAAGTCCACAGCTGTAAAACCTATAAATTCATTTCTTGAACCTGCCTTAAATTCAGGATTACACAAAACGTTTCCATTCCTTACATTGTGTTGGATTCCTCCCAAAATAGAAGAGAATATCTAAAGCTCATAGATGAACTGTGGACTTCTTTGTGCTCCCTGAACTTGGTTGTTCACTTGCAGATGTTTCATTACCCAACTAGGTTACATCATAAGTGAGTGTACAGTATGCTGCCTATTTGTATAGAAAAACTATCTACGAGCTCCATGGGAAAGCAACTACTTAGTTTCTTAGGAACCTAGTGACATCCCACCCCCCACTCCCAGCATGGAATGGTTTCTCCCTGGAGATCCAGACTGCACCATCACACCTAAGCTTTTAAAATGGTACTGTTGAGATGTTTAAGCCTTTAGTTAAGATCTATCATTGGTATGCCCATTTTTTTCGGGGTGGGATGGGGTTGAAGTAAAATATTAAATGCTTTGATGTATTGAGGCATTACTATATTTGAACTGATTTTGTTATTATTGTTGTTCATGATTTTTATTCTGGTTTTATATGTACTGCTATAAATTCACACAGACTATGTCAACATAAAAATAAAGTAAGTAAACAAATGTTCCTTCTCAAAGAATACATGGGTTTTTCTTCTCACAAATTTTCAGAGAAAAAGCTTTGTTGGAGACGAGCAGGGCTAGTTCATGGTAGCCAGAGAAGGAGTTTAGGAGCATCTTTTTCAACCAATGCATTTCATTAAAAGACATAAGCTTTGTGAGCTGCAGTTCATTTCATCAGATGCATAGAAAAACTTATGTTCAAATTATAAAGCGAGTCATCTCCATCTTTTGGTAACACAGAGAAAGAGCATTGACGTGTTATGTGTTTGCTGACCATGTACTAGGTAAAATGAAGTAATCTTGCAACTTTGGCTTTGGCTTTTGAAATGCAGTTATTACTTTTGTAGCTTATTAGCTTTCTGCCTTTGCAGATCTACAATGTCCAACGTCACCAAGCAGCATGAATGAATACAAGGATTGGGAGGGGACAATTGTCATATATCTTTAGCGAAGAAGAATATCTCCTTCTCTTTTTCATATAGCCAGGCAAGATGAGTTCCATTGGTTCCATTTAGATCTTTCTGACATCTCAGCCAAGATTTCTGTCTAGGACTTTTCCAGTGGTGGGATTCAGCCAGTTCGCACCACTTCGGGAGAACCGGTTGTTAACTTTCTGAGCAGTTTGGCAAACTGGTTGTTGGAAGAAATTATTAGGCCAGAGAACCAGTTATTAAATTAAATTACTTGAATCCCGCCACTGGACTTTTCCCAATAAGGGGAAACTCCTTCAACTGGCTTTCAGGTTTGGATCTGAAGTTTCAATTGTTGTGTAGCTTCTTGAGATACAAGTGACTTGGCAAGTTGATTGTCTGAAACAAAGCTACGGCATCTGGGTAAGAAGAATAGCTTATTGGTGTAGTGTTATACTATTATTCAAATAAATAATAGGCTAAGCAAAACTCTGTGATTATCCCTGCAAACAGATGTGTCTGTTCAGTTTTCATTGTAGAAAGCTATCCATTTTGCTCTTTGTTTATCTTGTTCATCTAACTTTGCACAGAGCTCAGAAAAATATGTAATACCATTTTTATGGAGGTGAATTGTGTCACTCTTACTGACAAACCTAAAACGATAATGATGATTTGTTACATTTATTATAGCTTCCCATTCCAAAAGACTCTGAGTTTAAGCTTACAAGTTTAAATTCTCAGAATTGATAGGTTAATAAGAAATAATGCATATATGTATTTAAGCTACAATTTATGTATACCTATGTAAACCTCACTCTTCTCAGTCAGATTTAGTTTGAGAAAATAGGCGTCACACTGAACATTTTAAATTACTGCTGCATTATATCCTCAAAAATAACTGGAGTGAACAGACCATTTTATTATAAATAGCTTGAACTAACAGTCTTCAAGTATATCAAAGAGTTGTTTGTTGATGAGTGAAAATTATTGGGGAGCAGGGAGAGATAAAGAATTTGGGTCTGCAAGATGGAGAATTTAAAAGAAAAAACCTCACACTTACTCATTCCTAAAAAGTAACTATCAATAAAGAACTGCTTTCTGCATCCCCCTTAAATGCTTTGTAATGCAGTTCCATCTTCTCCTAAGCAGTATGGCCAGCTTGAAGAAGGATAATAATGAACCAGTCAATCAGTCAATCAATCAATCAATCAATCAATTGATTTAAACATTTTCCAGGGTCAAATAAAGGTCTCTGTCCTATTGCATTGTTCTCTAATATAAGGAATTGAGATAACCAATACTCATGACACTTGGCAAGATCTACTATTTCTAGCATAGACATTTCACTCTCTATACATTTGTTATCATATGTTCTTTGGAAATATTGAAGAAACAAATATATAATCAGGGATCAGATAAATATTCTCCAGTCTTTAGTGGAAATGGGAAAAATATTTTTTATTAAAATTCCATGTATGTTATTATATTATTATGAGCAATGAGATTTCTAGGGTTCCAAGGCTTACATTTTCTTTGACTAAGAAAATAAGGATCACAGATATTTGGTACCACTTGCCTTTCTTAATATATACAGTAGCTGACTGTATTTTTATTAAGAAGGACAAATCGTACCACTACTTCACCCCAGCAGAATGTCTCTCTCAGACAATTTTAGCTTGCATTATAATGCAGCACATGCTTTGGGGAAGAAGAGTTGGGATACTTGCTATCATTAAAACTGATTAGACAAACAAGTGTATCTATCCATAAACGAGCCCAAGTCAAATTATGTGCTCTGATGAAATCTGCTTGGCAAGTTATGGACCCATCAATCTTTTCCCAGAAAATATTCTTGAATCAAAAAGGGAAGTTGATCCCAGGAGATCATCTTGATTAGATTCCAATTCACAACAAAACAGGCTTCCCTTAAGGAAAAGCAATCAAATAAATGTTAAAAATAATGCACTGGTACATATTTGCAAGCATTTGTTATGGAAATTAGGGTAGTGACCTCCATATGATTAAAAACTGCAAGCCTGGACATAATATTAATATGATGTAAAAAGGTAGACCATTATGTAGTAATATTCAGACCTTCAACAGATCTGAAAAGTATGGCTGCTCTTCCACAAACTACCAGAGGGAACATGGCTGTCAATCAGTGCACAATGCAATTCCTTCTATGATTGTAAGCATGTAGAACTTTACTTTTGCTAACAAATGTTACCAGATCCATAAAACAGCAACAACACAGGGATCAGTGCTGTATCATATTTTTTAATATACTAATATACTTTTTAAAAATAGGAACACGTGTTTTTAGATAAAGCCTTTTGCTGTGAAGAAAGATGTTTCTGGATATTTTAGAGATGATCATCATGCTGGCTGTTTGTGGTATAGTATATGGTATGTGTAATAGCTCAGCTAACACTACAAGCTGCACACAGCTACCAGCCAAAGCATTCATATCGTTTCTTGTGTCCTTTTTCTAGAATAAATACAAGGTTGAAGATCTCAGGTGTTCTGATACTGTATTTCGGTAGAAATTAATTTCAACTAAGCAGTGCTTCCTTCCATTCTGTCTTCTCATTGAAGATTTTGAAGAGAAGGACAAAACCCTTCTGTGACATCCAAAAGAGAAAGCAAAAGAAGGGTTATAAGGAAGAAGCTGTATGGTCAGATCTGAATGATGTAATTAATTCTAGCAGAATCACGCCAAAAATGAGACCGGGGAAAACTTGAATAGTGCCACATATAATTATATATCTTTAGCTACAAGGATATTGTATTCACGGTTAATTCACTCATGAACTGAGTTAAGGTTTAGAAAAGGCCATTTATGTTTCTTTTACTAAAATGTAATGGTGGCTGCAATTATTAGACTTTTTCATTCCAGCTACATAGATGTGGAGCAGTGATTCTCCTGGCAAAATGCTTTAGAGTAACTACAAAGCAAAGCTGTCCTTTCTTTCTAATTACAGATAGCTGGATGGCCAGATCTGGACTTGAAAAGAACAAATATTGAAGCAGTTGAAAATGTTGAAGTTGAAATGAAAATGTTAAAATCTTGAACCCTATAAAAAATAACAACAACAACAACAACAACTGTTAACTACTAACAAGCCTGGGAAACAAGGAAAGTTGAGAATCAAAAAAGCTACAGCATTATATTATTCTGTCTTACAGTAGGTTTTTTTTTTCTCTCCTGTGCCCTTTCTCTAGAATAAATACAAGGCTGAAGATCACAGGTATTTCTGACATTTTAGCAGAAATTAATCTCAACTAAGCATCCTTCTGTTCCCTCTTCTCTTCAAAGAGTCAAATATTGCATGCTGATGATTGCTCAAGGTGTCAGCGTTCCAGAAAACCCCCCAACTCCAAGTAAAAACTCTGAAGCAAGCATTTTTCAAAGTTCTATTTACTAGAATAGGTAAACTGGCACATCTGGGAAAACCCAAATCTGAGAGGTCTGGGTTTTCCCTCAGTAAATCAAAACCCCCAAAACCATCCCCTCACTCCTCAGTCGATCTCATGATCAGATCACCATCCGTCCCATCTCAAAACAGCACTCCGACCACTCCTTCTCCAGATGCAGAATCACCCTGACCTTGACCGACAGGAGGAATGCTATTATGTCTAAAGACAAGCCCTCTACTAAATCCCCCCTCCTATTTTCCCACACATGAGAAGGTGGCAGCATGGAAGCTTCCGGCCTAATATGGCTTCCAAAGCTGACCCAAGGCATGTAAACTAGATCTTTTAAGAGAATGGATGGCACTATCTCTTCCACCATTAGACATCATAGCCACCTGCACTATGGGGCCATCCTGTTTCTTATGTGCATAATTGGAATGACAGGCAATGTCTACATCTTAGTTGTGATGTGCCACTACATAAGGTCCTCTGCCTCCATGTACATCTACATCATCAACTTGGCCCTAACAGACCTGCTCTACCTTCTCACTATCCCTTTCATTGTGGGATTTCATTCAGGAATGGTACTTTGGAGATACAGGTTGCAGGATCCTTTTCAGCTTGGGTTTCCTCACCAAGCCTGAGAAGGAATATATAATTTCGCTCAAGACTATTTTTCAATTATAATTATTGTTCTGGACTCTATTACTGAGAATCAGACATGACTGAATGGAAGGGTGAAAAACTCTGCATATTGTTTGTTAGATATGCAGAATCTTTTTTCGTTCCAATTTTATTTATAAGAATTTGCTGTATGGATGAAAACTCTGTGGGATGGAATTAGATTTTATTTTACACATAATGAGATTAATTCTAAGTTTCTAGTATATGGTTCTGCTTTGACTTTACTTAGATGTCATTGTTCAACCTGACATCTGTGAATTTTTCAGGAGTAGCTACAAGACAAAGTCACAGCTTTCATTCACACTTTTATAATCAGTGCAGTGTTCTTTCCAATTCCATGCCATCTGTCTCCTGTCGAATCAAACATAACACGGCATTTTTAGGAGTGACATGAGATAGAAAAGCTCAGGCTCAAAATAAGAACCATTTGCCCAACTAAGGTGTTTGTTTTTTTTCAGAATCCAAAAGGAGTACATTATCTTCTGAAATGTTTATTTCTGCTGCTCTTCAGTTGTTCAGTCACTTCTGACTTTTTGCAACCGTCTGTCAATAACTGTTTCTTTGAATAACTCGTACTTGTGCCATCAATGACAGCAGCTAGCACCTTTGTCTTCTTCATGTTCCCTTTGATTTTTCCAAGCAGGAGGGCCTTTTTTCATGACTTCTGTCTTTGCACTGGGCATCTAAAATATTTAAACTCTAGCTTTATTTTTAGTCCTTCTGGTTTGCAGCCTGATTTTACTTTCTCTCCTATTGGATGATTAGCTCTTTGTGGGAAAGTTTCAAGGTATTATCATTTTTCTCCAGCATCACAGTTCAAAGGCAGCCTTTTTTTCTTCATCATCCTTTCTGCTGGTCCAGCTTTCAGACACAAAACTGGAAAAAGTATGGCTGTTACAATATCTACCTTTGTTATCAGTATAATATTTCTGTGGTTCAGAAATGTTTAAATTGTATGTTGAGTTGTGATTAAAGACATGCTATTATAGCCCATCCTTCTTACACACCAAAGTTGTGTGTGAATATCCATGTATTAATATATATTATATTAATATCTTAACGTAATGTACAATATAAACTGATATAATGAAATGCATGATTTTTATATCAAAGAGAGAGGTTTTAGAATTTGAAGCAGATTTTTGAAAGAATAGTTTTAATAAAATCTGCAGGACGCAGAAAGGAAATTCCTATATAAGAATCTTATTACATGCAGTAATATCTCAGTGTACATTACAGATACTGGCACAGCAGCAGGGATAAATGGATGGATGGATGGATAGAAGGAAGGAAGGAAGGAAGGAAGGAAGGAAGGAAGGAAGGAAGGAAGGAAGGAAGGAAGGAAGGAAGGATCCTGTGGAATGCACTACCTCCCTCCTTGGAATCCAAACTGAGATGATTCTGATTGCTCATACAAATGAGGGCCTGGAATATAAAAACAAGGACATTGGTTGTGGACTCTGGGATAGAAAGATGCCTCTAACATGTGAGATTTCAGAAGAAATGCAGTTATTGTTGATTTTAGAGTAAGACTTGGATGTATAGTATTTTTATTTATACTTGTACTATTGGAAGCCTTTGGTAAAAGTATAAATAAACTTTTTTTAAATCATTTATACTTATACCAATGGAAGTCACTTTTTTTCTTCCTTTTTTACTTATCCCTTTCTTCTTTTCTTCACACTTTATCTTGCATATTGACTGATTCTTTTTTCTTTTTATTCATGCTTTTGAATTTTTATTTTATTTTTTTGCTTTAATTTATATGCCGCCCTTCTCTGGAGACTCAGGGCGGCTTACAATGCGTTAAGCAATAGCCTTCATACTTTTGTATATTTATACAAAGTCAGCTTATTGCCCCCACAATCTGGGACCTCATTTCACCTACTTTTGAAAGGATGGAAGGCTAGTCAACCTTGAGCCTGGTGAGATTTGAACTTGCAGTAATTGCAAGCAACAGATGTTAATAACAGTGCTTAGTCCACTGTTCTACAGGCTCTTTAATAAACTCATATTTTTTAAAAAAGATGCTTCTAACACAGAACTTGTATCTTTATCCCTGTAGAAAGAATCATATGTATTTTTGCAACGATTCCCAATATAAGTGAGATATCTGTTTGCACAGACAATATTAGCAAGTATATCATTCCATAACTGCCCAAAACTAGGAAAAGGAAAAATAAGCAACATATATATTAGTTAATTATTTTGTGCCTTGAGTTAATTTTCTGAATGTTATCCTTTGCTTCACTTTTAGCAGAAACTAGATAACTTGTGACCCATTGGGTCACTGTTTCAGAGATATTTCCTTACATAAACAGAAATAGAATGACCACAGGTGGGCAAAAAAAGCTATGGGAGAAGGAAAGACTTCTTGATTTCCTCACTGAGTTTCCTCATGGGAAGCTAACAAGGAGAGTTGAAAGATCTTTCTCTCTCCCTCCCTTCCCTTCTTCCCTTTTCCTTCCTTTCTTTTTTGTCAGCAGGCATGGAGATCATGAATGGAAATGGAGCTGACCAAGTGGTTGGTTTGATTATGTTACTGCTGCCATAAGGAGGGCTGCACGATTATGGGGTTTTGAGTTGTGAGTTTTTAATATTGTAAACATCTGAGAGTCATCTCCATGTGAGCTGGATGGCTATATAAATTTGTTTAATAAATAAATAATAAAAATATGGAAATTGGCTGGCCACTGGCCTTTCAGAGATGCTTTAAAACTTTCCATATTGTCTAGCACTGGGGTTTTCTGGTAGTCTCCTTTCTAAATAGGAATCAGGCCTGATCCTGCTTAGCTTTTCCAAATCAATCTAGGTCAGCTCAGAGCTGTTATTTAGCTAAATATAATTATAATTTAACAAAGTTGGAAGGGACCTTGGAGGTCTTCTAGTCCAAGTCCCTGCTTAGGCAGGAAACCCTGCACCACTTCAGTCAAATGGTTATCTAATCTCTTTTTAAAAACTTCCAGTGTTGGAGCACCTACAACTTCTGGAGGCAAGTTGTTGCACTGATTAATTGTTCTAACTGTCAGGAAATTTCTCCTTAGTTCTAAGTTGCTTCTCTCCTTGATTAGTTTCCACCCTTTGCTTCTTGTCCTGCCCTCAGGTGCTTTGGAGAATAGTTTGACTCCCTCTTCTTTGTGGCAACCCCTGAGATATTGGAACACGGCTATCATGTCATCCCTAGTCCTTCTTTTCATAAGACTAGATATATCCAGTTCTGGATTGGAGACCAGAGAATTCTACAGCAAGCTAGAGATGTACACCTCTTTATCTCGTGGGCTTTGATTTGAGATGTGGCATTTCCTTTTCTCTGTGTGTGACATTCTGGCCAAGGAACAGTGGCTAAAACCACTCCTGCTCTCCTCTCCTTTCTTTCTTTTTCTCTCTCTCTTAATTTTCTCTCCTGATTTCCTTTAACTTCTTTCATCTTGGTACGCATAACAAAGACTTGAGTTCTTAATGACTCATTCCCATTCATTATGGGAAAGCAGCATACATCTGCCACTTGAACGGAGGAATATACTCCCTTATCTCCTCCCAAGTAAACCAGGGGTGAAAAGTATTATTGTTTTATTTTATTTTACTTTTCTTTTCTTTCTTTTCTTTCTTTTACTTTACTTTATTTTATTATTTTATTATATTTTTATTTGGTGAAAAGTTAATAGTGGCAATATCACCAGAATGACTTTTTGTAACAATAGGGAGGGTGCAGTAGAGTGCAGATGGTTGAGAGACTTCCCTCATGGGAAATACAGGGGACCAATCCATTACATACTGTGTATGTATATGTGTACTCCATTACACCTATCGAAAAGTACTGTGGAACAATCTAAAATTACTCAGAGTAAAGATCAAAATTTTACTTCCATTCCAGGATTATCCTGAAATCTTTAATAGTGGACCTAGTCTGTAATTATGAGTAAAAGGGGAACCAAACTCTTATCAAAATATCAGAGGGGTCACCTAATCATTGCCTACACTGATAATGCTTTTTGGAATTGATTATGTTCTATAGAGAAATAGAAGTCAAAATATAAATCCTAGTATAAAGCTGAATATCCAAAAAAATTGCTTACCATCAATCATCATACATGAATTGTCATTTAGTTAAAAAAAAAATTTAGGCGCTGACTTTCCATTAAAACTTTCTTAATAACCTATCAGTTTGTTTGAGATTAGGTAAAGTTACATAGGAATACCATTGAGAATATATCTCAATTTGAATGAAAATAGATCATCACAACCGTCTTACTACACAGAAGCTGAGTTCCTCACACATCCACAATCACATGTTTCGAGTGATGGGCGCGTGTATTCATACATTCCCTGAGAAGATCAAAAAAACTACTGAAAACAAAATAATGGGCCTTAAAGATGAAAATGTCTGCAGACATTATTGCTAAAGTGTAAGGATGCCATCACTTTGAAGATTAGCTTTCCCTTTGGAAACACTGCTTACCTGCTGAGTTTCTACCTGTATATTTAATTAGATGTCTCTCTTCTGTTAATTTCTCTTTCATTTTACTCTAATCCCTTCTCTTCCTTGTACAATTACCCCTACCAGTGGTGGGTTGCTCCCGGTTTGGTCCGGTTCTATAGAACCGGTAGTAAAACTGGCGGGAGGCTCCACCCACCCACCATGACATCATCATGGGTGATCTGCACATGCGCAGAAGCTTCTGCGCACAAGCGAAGGGAGCGCACATGCATGCTCCCGCTGCGAACCGGTAGTAAAAGTAAGCGGAACCCACCCCTGACCCCTATCCTTATAACATCTGTTCTTTACTTTACTTTGCCCTACTTTACTTCTTACTGTGCTTTTTCTGCTAGGAGTGAGAAAAGAATGGCTTTAATTGTATAAATGGGGTCCTTTATTTTACAAATCATTAATTTTAATCAGTAGAAATCCATTTGCTTAAGAGTTTTTGTCCTGGCTCTCCCCTTTTGGGAATGTGACTTCTGGCACTTATAAATTGACTCAGACAAATATGCATGTAGAAGTGTATCAAACGGTCACGCACATGCATTTATTGAGAAGGACAATTTCTCCTGGACTGGTTTCAACTGGCGTTAGCAACCCTAGGTTAACAAGATGCAAAAGCTGGTTTTGTTGTATGTTTATATTGTTCTGTCTACTCTTTTGTGGCTTCTGTAAGGATATATCCATCTCAGGATTTTAAATGACTTTTTCAAAGCAATTCCTCAACCTAAACTAAAACCTGTAGATCCCACTCATTTCAGCAAAACTTCCTTCCTGGTAAAACTTCCTTCCTGGTAAAGATTGCCAGCTTACTCCTTTTCATAGGAAGGACAGAAAATAGAATGTAAGAGGACTACATGTGCTAAATCAACTATAATTCTTTTTTTAAAAAAAGTTTTTTGTGTAGACAAAATCCTTTTTTATTTGTCTACATTTTCATTCATTATGTGACAAAGAAAGTAATAGGAAAAAAGCAAGAAAACAAAATGCTAATAGTCTAGTTGATATTCAGAACAAAAGTAATTCTTTGCTCTTACAGTTAAACACATGTATTTTCTTAATAGTCATCTTTAGAACCAAAACATATGTGTATATCTAATTCTGGAAATACTTCCTCTATCTAAAAGAAAACTTGAAAAATGCTTTTATCTTGTTTTAAAAAGGAAGTATTTCTGAAGGAAAATAAGTAATCTGAGAGTAATTCCTACATATATTTCAAGAGTTAAAAAATGTAAGCATCATTTATTTTGCTTCTCAACTATGAGGGAGCTAAACTGCACATTCTGGAACTCATATATTAGGACTAGTGATCTGCTATAGTAAGAAACTATAGTAAGAACTCCCTTATAATCTCTTTTTTCTCTTTGAACCTCTTTTAGGTACTTTGCAAACTCTTAGAGAGGAAGAAGGTTGTTACAAAATTGCTGTTCTTTACAGTGTTGCCTAGAGGTTTTACAAGACAAGCCTATGAGGCTGCAAGGAGAAGGAGTCACATTCAAGCACCAATGACACATATCTTCTGAAATCCACCTGCAAGATAAATACTACACAGTCTGTTAATGTAGCTTTTATTACATGTGCAAGTAGCAGAGCAGACTTTGAAACATGGTCTCAAAAGGCTTCAGATAGTCTGCACCATAATTATCCCTGAGAATTAATGTTGGTGGATCTTGTTTGGGCATGCAATTTTAGCTTTCACATCATACTATGATTAATCTGGATCTTGTGACATATGCTTCTTCTCTCTGAATAGACCATGACGCTGATGTTCAGGGTCTGAGGAGAGCTATCATTTCGTTAATAGAAAGCTTTAATGAGTCACAATGGTCTGGAAAGTCACCCTGGCACTAATCAGGTACCTGAAGAATACGGTAGGAAATGTGACATAATATGATAGGGAACATGACATTTTAGGCATGTTCAATTAAAATGCTGATTTCAAATTGTGCTGTTTTGCTCTCTCATTCATGACATTCAAATGTCAGTCATGGCATTCAAATGAAACATTTACCTATCTATAAAAGGACAGGTTCCTGCATTGTTGCAGGGGAAAAAGGAATAACTACTTGTCGTGCATCCTATGCTCCTAGAAACTGATTTTTCTATGCAATAATGCTGATTGGCTTCTGACCCTAAACCTAATCTGACAGGGAAAGTTTGCACAAATTTTCATTTCCCCTAATAGCATAAATCATCTAACCTAAGTATTAACTGACATTAATTAACAATTAAGTAGCACACACATAGAGAGGTAAATGAGTTTGGAGACTTATATTTAAGGCTGCTTCCTTATCTCATCTCTCTACCACCTTATAGGAGGATATATGAGAACTTTTGCTGGTGGGGGATTCCTGTCCTATGGATTAAGTGCAGCACACAGGGTGTGGCTATATGATTCATAGCTCCTCGTTGCCTCCTTCAGGATGTTCAGTATGAGGAATAAAGGTACTATGTATGCTTTTAATTTATTGATTTGTATCCCACCTTTATTATTTTTTCTAATAACTCAAGATGGCAAACATATCTAACACATATGCTCTTATTTTCCCACAACAACCACCCTTGTGAGGTGGATTAGGCTGAGAGAGAGCAACTAGCCCAAAGACACCTAGTTGACTTTTGTGGTTAAGACAGGACTTGAACTCAAAGCCTCCTGCTTTCTAGCCTGCTGTCTCATCAATTAGACCAAACTGTTAGAACTATTTTTCTTAAATTGAATTGTTTAAGATGGAAAGTAGGGAAGTGATAATCTAGATGCTAGAGGGAAGGCCCATGTCTTGTCCTATGTAGTAAACTTTAAAAACAGTGTCCAACACAGTAAATTTAAGTAAAATAAAGTTTTAATTACTTGAAGAGCCATGGTGGCACAGTGGTTAGAACGCAGTATTGCAGGCTACTTCTGGTGACTGCCAGCTGCAGTTCAGCAGTTCAATTCTCACCAGCTCAAGACTGAATCAGCCTTCCATCCTTCTGAGGTCGGTAAAATGAGGACCCAGATTGTTGGGGATAATATGCTGTCTCTGTAAACTGCTTAGACAGGGCTGTAAAGCACTATGAAGCTGTATATAAGTCTATTTCATTTGCTATTACTATTTAATTTATTAAGACTTTTTAAGTGGCTATGGCTAGGAAAAATGGATAAGGCAAAAAGAAATGTAAAAGCAAGATATGAATTAGTATTTAATCAAATGTATAAATAAAAAAGGGCAAAAGCTAATCAAACGTTTCCAAAATTTCCAGAAGAAGCTGTATTTCAAAGCTTTAAATGTACATTTGCCATTTTGGAGAATATATTTTCTTAAAACTCAAAATATAATATACCTAGCAACTATATAGTTGTTTGTCATCATACAAATAACTTGTGTCATTAATGAAGTTATTTGAAAAATAAGAAAAAGAGACAATTTAATATTGTACCGATCAATTTTGAATTATTTTATGAGATTCAGCTGAATATAAAATTTATTAATAAGACATACATTGATTCTAGCTAGGATTTCTTTGCTTGTTTATTCATTTTATGTCTGTTCTGTTCAGATTCCAAAGACACCTTCTAGCCATTTACATTAGAATAGAGGATAAAAGCATAAAATGAAATAAATAACCCAACAAGAAACACAGTAATACAATAGGGTTGCATTTTTCATTCGACAATTTCTTTTATCTCATTCTAGCTCCAATCAAGGTTAAATTCTCATCTAAAGGTTCTGGTATTATATAAACTACTCAGCTATTACAGAGATATCATTACTATTGTCTACTCTGAGTTTGTGTCTTTTTTTAAAAAAACCTGTTAAATGTCAGTTCAGGATATAAAGAATTCTGTGAGCAATTTCATAGTTAAAGCAAGCAACTTTTCAGCACTTTATAAATCTGGAAAAGGTCAGATTTAGCAAGGTAGCTGTTGACTTAGAGATACACAACAATATTTTCTCCATTTCTACTGTTTGTTCTGAATATCTTTACAGAAGAGAAATAATTCTAATGCCTTTGGACATTCATTCACAATGAAAATGGGGTTGGATTCAGTGTCTTAGCTGATCCCTTCCTACTCTATGAACATAGTTGGAATGGACAATATATTTGTCATCAAATAAACTCTGCTTCAAAAATCTGAGTGTTCTATTAAAGATGGCAGCTTTATTATATTCTGGATAATATAAACAACTTTTTCCCCAAGCATAGCCTTGAAGCCTTAGGTACATATGGGAGATATAGCTTGGTGATTATTCTCTATAAATCAAATTATATCCTGAATAATTCCTGCATTGGAATTTGAGCAATGGAAAGCTCCAATTCCATCCATCTATTCCTTTTCCCATTGAAGACACAAATCCTGACAACTCACATTAGAGGGATCCTTCAAAGGTAGGTCACCATCATCATTTTCTATGAAAGATCCTGGGAGTAACAGTGTCATTATAGACTATAAAGCAGCAGTCAGGCACCTGGAATGTAAGGAGAAGAGGGAATGGTCTTGAATGACAGGAGGAAAAGCCACTACCAGGGCAATGGTTAGATAAGAGGAGCCTGAGCTTGGGCCAAGAAAGTAACTTAAGAAAGCAATTTAAGGCAATCCTCTCCCTTAATTTACATGAAAATAAGAGGGAGGGGGAGCACATTCATATTTGCAATATTCTGTTACAATAATGAGTACAATAAAAGGTGTACCAACCTGCATAGCATAGGTTCTTGATCTATTTTACTTTGTAGGGTAATACTGAAGTTTTCCAGGATCCTGAACTACAATGCAGAAATTTAGTAGCAAAACTGCTGAATTTCATCAGCCCAACCTTTTAAAAATCAATTAAATGGAGATAGAAGCTGGGAGCTTCTTGGTGGTCAATTTTTCCCATTTCTATTCCCACGTTTGGGATAATCAGTCCTGCAATTGGAAAAGTTTAAGCCTGGGAGGAGGAAAATCAATGTCGTCTCCATTCTTAAATCTTTCCAACCCTGTCCCTCCTTTATGAAGGCCAAAAATCAGCCTGAAAGATTCTTTTAAAACTACGTTTTAAAGGTATGATTGGAGATTTACTTTTGCTTTCACTTATTTTCCACCCATGAAACCCTGAAAATAATGTGAAATGTTTCAGTTCCACAACTTCTGATGACATAATCACTTCAACAGAAGGAGTGTATTGCCACTTTGAAGATTGCTATATTGAATTGACAAATCTGAATCCCCAAATCTGTAAAAAATATTGCTCAAACTATTTCTCCTTTTGACTGAGAAGATTTTAATTGCAACCCAAGCAGCTATTGCTGATAGGTGGTTTAAAAATGTAAATCATACCTATAAGATAATTATAAAAGGTCAGCTCCAATCTGCTAGTTATAGCTGTGTTCCAAGAAAGAGAGGGAGGGAGGGAGGGAGGGAGAAAGGAAGGAAGGAGGGAGGGAGGGAGGGAGGGACGAACCTGATGAAGTAATTGTAGTCCGGGGTGTCAAACTCAAGGCCCAGGGATGGGGTCCAGATCCAGCCCATGGGGTGCTTAGATCTGGCCCACAGGGCTGCCATGGAAACAGCAAAGGACTGGCCTATGGGCTCCGAGCTCTGTTTTAGCTGGCAGAGGGTTGCAGGAGGCCATCGCAGCCGAAAATGGAGCTCAGGAGCCCATTTTTGCTGGCAGAATGCTGGGGCCACCACAGGTGCCCCACAGTGGTGGGTTTCAAAAAATGTTACTACCAGTTCTGTGGGCATGGCTTGGGCATGGCATTGCTTGGTGGGCATTGCTTGGTGGGCATGGCAGGGGAAGGATGCTGTAAAATCTCCATTCCCTCCCCACTCCAGGGGAAGGTTACTGCAAAATCCCCATTTCCTCCTGATCAGCTGGGACTTGGGAGGCAGAGAATAGATGGGGGCGGGCCAGACATAATTTGTACTACAGGTTCTCTAAACTACTCAAAATTTCTGCTACTGGTTCTCCAGAACTGGTCAGAACCTGTTGAAACCCACCTCTGGTGCCCCAGACACTAGTAACATTGAGCTAAGTAATTTTAGTATATGTGCACTATCTAAGATTAATTTGCTGTCTTTTAAATTTGTTTCTGTTACATGCCCGAGGACTATCAAATCCTGAATATTTCAGCACTAGTCCAGAGAAAGGTGGGCATGGTATATCTTGAATAGGACTGAGAAATCCACAGTGAAATCTATATAAACATGACTGGTATTGTGCTTAATAGTTATGGGTTCTACAAATATGTAGTGGAAGTTCCTGCATTCTTCTCCACCCAAAGTTCTGATGGGAAACAGTAGCAATGCACCAAGATCAATTTTGTCGAAGGTCAGGAAAGGAGATAAGCTAGAAATCTGAGAGGCAAATTGTAAAGCAGATATATATATATAAAAGGCAGGCTGAGATTTAAGATGCTGAGAAAACAGGAAAGGGAGAACACCGCGACCTGGAGGAATTGATTAACAGTAAAGGGAGGCTCTGTTGTCTCTCATTTCCATCTGTTCTCTGCCTATGAACAATACTTACTTTTCCCTCCTTCAGAATCCCCCCTCCCCTTTCTGGTCTCTAAACTCATGAGCTCTTGAGTCTAACCATTTTGCCATTTTCCTCCATTTAGTTCCTTCAATCTAAATGCACTGTTGCATTATCTATTGAGTGATTGTCAACACAGAACCACCAATAACATGTACAGAGGAATCCAGTTTACCAGAGAAGAAAAAAAAAAAACCAGCTTACTATCCTTCCTGGACATCCTGATTAGCAGAAACCATAATGGCAAACTAGAAATACAAGTGTACACAAAAACTACCCCATGCCAACCAAGTGCTCCACTACTTAAAACAACAACCTAACCTCCCACAAGAGAAGCTGTACGAGAACTTTATTTAGATGAATGCAAATCCTGAACAGCAAAAAATCCTGAGCAGCAGAAAAAGGGAAACAGAGCTTCTATACATATTCCAACAAAATGGATATCCATACAACTTTATCAAAAAGTGACTGAACATTACAATTTCTTTACAAAAATGGATTTTTAATCCTATTTAAAAAGGTGTGTTGCTTAAAAGGAATTACTTTGCGAGCTGCACAGGATTGGAAGATAAAATTACAGTTGAATACACAAAAGCTTGTAAAAATAAAAGATGGTGGAATAAAGCGGAAGAAGAAGGCTCGGAAAAAAACCAGGGGGAAATGGAAGTGGAAGAATTTTATTCCTCTTTGTTAGGCAGGATAACATGGTGAATGATTGTATTGGTATTTAAGATTTTTATTAAGGATATGATTTGTTTGGTTTTAAAAACTTTTTTTTCTTTACTTATGACTGGGTGTTTCAACTGTTATAAAAACGGATTTTTAAAAAAAGAAATTTTCTTTTGGATGTTAAATGACTGGATGTTTCAACTGTTATATAAATGTGAACAAGGATATGATCTCTTTGGTTATGATTGGATGCATTATATCTAAAAATTATTTTAAGTTATGGATTAAATGAGAAATTTTTGGGGGGATGTTAAATTCAAGGCTATAGATTTTTCAATATATTTTCAAGGGCTTTAAATTGTTTGTTTATTGTTGAATTAATTGGGATTAACTACCTTTAAGCAAGAAAAGTTATATTTTGTTTTGAACAAGGAGAGTTAAAGTACAAGTGATAGATAAATCTATAGATAGTTTGTGGGGTTTTTCATTAAAGTTTGTTAGAAGCGACGTTTCGGCAGAATCCCATCTGCCATCATCAGGCTTATGCCAGTAGTCATTTTGCACTAAGTTAGTGGAGAAAATTTCAAGAAAATCAAGGAGTATATGAAATCCCATGCACCGCCTGCCCCACCACATACATCGGACAAACCAACAGACGAATAAGTGCACGCATAGAAGAACACAAGAACTCAGTCAGAAAAGAGGAACCAACTTCTTCCCTGGTCCAACACCTTAAAGCCACAGGACATGATATTGACTTTAAAAAGACCAGAACTATCGCCAAAACTGAACACTTTAACAACAGAATAATCAGAGAAGCCACTGAGATAGAAAAACGCCCACACAGCATGAACAAATGAGACGATACCTCCCGCCTACCAGCCATTTGGAAACCCGCCCTTATTGACAAACGAGTCCCTAACACGACGAATGACACCAGACCCACACTCACGAGAGCCACACCTGATGTCACCACCACACATCCACGCAGAAAGCAGACTCAAACCCACACTGATAATGAGCCACGACCAAGGACCAGAAGCCAGACCGCAGCTGCATCATTAGCCACTTTAAACCCCTCCAATCCATACATGAAGCAGACTGACACCCACCATGAAGAGCTCGCACGGCCACAAACACGAAGCCAAACAACAACAACGCAGCTCACCAGCTCAAATCCCCCTGCAACTCAGACTAAGCTGAGCACAACCAAGCCCCCACCCACACAGAACACACCCCCAGCCAATCAGAGCACAGCCAAGCCCCTAACCAATCAGAACACACCTCCACCCAATCAGAACACAGCCAAGTTCCCACCCAATCAGCTCATACCTCCACTAGCAGTTAAAAGGAAGAGACAGCTGCGATCTCACATTGCTCCTGGAAGCACAAAGCCGAGAACACCAGCCTGAAGATGACGAATGAGACTTCGTCGAAACGTCGCCAAGACACTTCCAATTTTACGTGGGAGAAGACCCGAATAACCAAAGACCTACATATCTGGGCCTTTTTTCTACTGACAAACTGCAAATGTTTGTCAAATATATATATGATTGATTTTTTGTTTAAGATGTATGTTGACTATGAAATAAAAGTTGTTTTTTTTTTAAAAAGTGCCTGACTACTCAACCCGATATAGCACAACCAACACAAACCCTAAAAAGAGTACACTGTCATACATCAAGAACATTTCAGAAACCAGCAACAGATTACTACAACTGCATGGAATCAACGTAGCCAAATCACACAAGCCAATTAAAGCCCTTCAAAACATTGTAAGCAAACCAAAAGACCCATCAGTCCCAAAAGAAAAAATGAGGAGTCATCTATAACATACAATGTAATGACTGCAACAACTACATAGGACAAACAGACAGAAGACTGGCAGAATGCATTGATGAACACCAACTAGCAGTCAGAAGACATGATGAAAACGCTTTAATTTTACAACATATGAATAGAGTGAACCATAGTTTCAATTGGGAAACTGTGACCATCCTACAACAAGCCAAGTCCAACAATGCTAGAGAATTTCTAAGAAGTCTGGCACTCTGACAAACTAGCCATCAATAGACATATAGGCATAAACCAGTTGTGAAATCCTCTGCGGAATCACCGCACCTCACCGGTTCGCTGCCCACACATGTGTGGTGTGCACTAAATGTGCAGTGCATGCACGCATGCACAGTGCGTGCCAAACACACGCTTCATGCAGAAAAAGGAGGCTTAACAAGGTAAGTAGAACTGTGGGGGGGGGAGGAATAGCTGTGCCACACAATTTAGATTCGCTAGAAAGCAGGATTTCTGCTTTCTAGTGAATGTAAATCATGTAGCACAGCTGATCGTCGGAAATACCAGTCCAGATGAACCGGTAGCTTTTTTTTACTACAGGTTTGCCTGAACTGGTAGCTTTTATCACTACCGGTTCACTTGAATCGGTACAAACCTGTAGCATTTCATCCCTGGCATAAACAATATAAGTTATGCAAAAGAGACAATCAACAAGCCAAAAAGGGAACAAAAGCAGCAAGCAGCACCCATAGATTAACTCCAAGATCAACATCAGACCAACAATCAAGGAAACAGCACCCCTATCAATAAACAAGTCAACAGTAAACAGCCCGACTAAAGAAACTCTAAGACTACCCCCACCAACACTGATAAAGCAAGCTATTAGAATATAAACTGAGAGCAAACCCCACTCCTTACTAGCACTGATGATGTTACTTAATTTGGGTAATGAATCATCTGCAAGAAAACAAACAAGCTCAGGGAGCACCAAAGTTCCCTCAGCTGAATCGTGTGTGTAGTGTTATCTCTAATTTAAATCTAGATTTTTTTTCCTGCTAGAAAGCTGCTCAGAACTATTTATATAGACCTGTTGCTTGTTGTTTTACAAAACTGAGAGATCAGTTTCCTTAATGAGAACTTCTCTCAGTAAAATCCTATAAACTTTAACCTTTAGAATCACAACTAATGGCATTAACAAAGATGTGTCTGCTAGCAACATGAGGTCAAATTGGATCATCTGATGGTTTAATTTGGCTTCAGTTTCACATTGAGGGTACCCCATTTATTGAAATAAATGCATTAAAATATTAAATAAGATATTAAACAGCACACAGAAAAGGACATAGCAGTCTAGTATTACCATTGGTTCTAGATACAGCCTGAGTGAAGAGTTATAACTAACTAGATACCACAAGACACAATCCCATCAGGCATATAATAATCAGATAATCAGGATCCACCAGATGGCATTAAAGTAAAAGACATGATGGTTTCATTAGATCCAACTATCTGAAACTATTGTTAAACACAGTTCATATCTATTGTCCAATTATTGTTGGTGCTACCATGGTGCTAAATAAGCAACATGCAATAATAAAATTTACACATACAGAAAAACATCCACCAAAACAAAAAGTATATACTTTACTTTAAATCCACTTTGTGATATAGTTTATTGATTACTAACTTCTGAATTAAACTTTCCCTATTTGAGAATCAAGATAAACAAGTATACGCTACATATCTGCAACATAATCTTTCTTACATAATCACAAAAGTAGTATCTGGAAATAACATCAGGGTTCATGAACAGGAAGAGCTCTCTCTCTCTCTCTCTCTCTCTCTCTCTCTCACACACACACACACACACACACACACACACACACACACACACACATACCAATGAAGAATCATTCTACATAGCAAGGCTTCAAGACTGCTCAAAATATACAAAACATGTTGAAAGTTTGGCAAGAAAGTCCATTGACAAAGTGAAGAATAAAGATAATGGTACTTGCTGGGTCTGGTCCAGGTATAATTGGCAAATGTTTGCTCCAATTTGTAAGGAGAAATGTTGATTGCTATCATCTCATGACCACAAATGAGAAGATTTGCCATTGGCAGTTACTGGTGGATAAATGTCCCATTTCTTTAAGTAGCCCGAAGTGCGTCTTGACAAGATGGGTTATATCTAAGCTGGCCACTTTATCTGTTATCTAGAAATCTGCTTAATCGGACCCTGTAGAATATATGTCCTGTCATATATGCTCTATGAACACCACAACAGGACTAATAGATGCAAAAGATCCTGAACATTTCTGGAGCAAAGTGAGAGCAATTATAAAGAAAATAGAAGTTGCCAATTTTAATTGAACTCATTTGTTGTAACCAACAAGTTGTGTTATGTTTTTTTTTTTTGCCCGAGACTTCCAGCTCCAATGTTTTGCCCTCTTCACATTATGAAAAGGGGCACAAACCAGTGGATACCAAGCTGACTCTGGATTCCCTAAAGTGATATGTTTTAGCCGAAATCTTTAAACAACTATGTTCTTTCTGATTTTCATCTATTAGAGCAAGTCTCCTAGGAAGATTCTTTTGTAATGTTTTGATTTGAATGACCTTTTGTTCAACCATATTCCTGACCCTTCAGTTCAATTCTGAGTCACAAACTCCAGTGAAGAAGAGACAGCTATCTCCAGAGGCAGGTCCCTCCCGCCCGCTTTCAGGCAGTTGCTATTTGACTCCTCACCAAGGCTGTTGCCTTGCAAAGATGTTGAACTCCCGCTTCCATTAATCCTCACCAGCAGGGTCAATAGTGGGGGATGATGAAAGTTGAAATTCAACAATATTTGGAGGGCCATACAGTTGCCTCAATTGTTCCTAAATATGTTTCTCTGAAATCTCCCCTCTAGCGGGTCTATGCTTCCGTGAATAATGCCAGGCTGTTTTCTTGGTGCAGATGGAATCCATGCATTCCTGGGAGCAGAGAGAGGAAAAGTGTCTTAGTGCTCAAATAAAGCTGCTGTTCAGAGACCAGAAAGTCAATGTCTTGTTTTAGAGCATTAATTGACAAGATAAAAGGAAAAAGTTGAAGAGCTGACAGGGCAAACAGGAACTTCTCCAGGCCAGACTAAATTGTGAGTCAGGGTCTTTCAAAGGACCATGGACAAGAAAGCTGGTGGAAATACACAAAATCACCCATGCTTTTGACCTCCTGGCTCAACCCCATCCTATCCCAATGTTTGATGGAAGAGCCAGATCTTCAGAGCTTTCTTGAAAACTAAAAGGGTAGGAAACCCTAAAATATCAAATGGAGGATATTCTAAAGGCTGTGGTAGC